>NC_041393.1:49745863-49760463 GCF_002162155.2 Triticum dicoccoides
TCTGTAAACGAAATTGCAAATGGCAAAGTCTTTGCCGTCTGCAATTTCGTTTACAGACGGCAAAGAGAGCTCTTTGCTGTCTGTAAAAAAAAATCCCAGACGGCAAAGAGTCTTTGCAGTCTGTGTTTTTTTTAGAGACGGCGAAGTATGTATTTGCCGTCAGTTGTTCTTTGCCGTCAGCTACTGTCGGCAAAAATTGTCTTTGCCGTCTGGCCCGACGAAATGCTGACGGCAAAGAACAGTACTGACGGCAAATCTCCTATTTCCCGTAGTGACATGGCAACTGTGATTAACCATACATGGCAACTATGGTTGGACCACATGTGGCAACTAAATAAACACACATGGCAACTACTGTTTGACCATATATGGCAAGTAGTTAATCACACACGGCAACTACGGTTTGATTACACACGGCAACTACCATAAATTAGACATGGCAACTATAGTTAATCAAAACAGATAGAGTTGCCATGCTTTTACAACTACACTTGCCATCTCGGATAACTACATTTGCCAACCAGGATGGCAACTAAATCATCATCCCGCGGGTACCTAACGTAGCTGCGCTAGGATGTGTGAACATTTTTGCTTCATGCCACACGCGCGGGATGGAGATGAGTAGTACTTATTGGGCGTGTGGCACGAAGTAGCCGCGCCCACACTTGTGGGCAATTCTAATGTGCGCCCACACACAACCCGTGTGGGCTGCCTCCTGCTCACACCACACATGGTGTGTGGCCAAACGCTTTAACGCCCACACGTGTGGGCGTTATCGGCGTCCAAGATTTAAGACAGAATTGTGTAGGAGTATAATAGAGTAATGCTGTACAATATTATGATTAGGCACCTAATATCGATGTGTGCAGATCTTCTAATTTTGCCCGCGCGGGGAGGGAGATCGAGATAGGTAGAGAAAAGTTTTTGTTTTCAGCAATGTCAACGCATGCATGTATATCAAGCGTTTTAACTACTGTCCCCATTCCAATTTCAAAACACACTACGTGTAAATCAACATGCATATACTGCAGATCAGACACAATAGGTATATGTAAGTTGACTGAATTTGTAATTTAGATTAGTCAATGTTGTGTGAGGAGAGACAGTTGAAGGAGAAAGAAAGTTGGACAAAGAAAAAGAATGAACGTTGGATCTTAATCTAATTGACCCGAAAACCGACTTACCCATAATAAATTTTCAGGCAACTTACTATATCCCATAAGAACAAGTTGTATTCATTCTTTTTTTTGATAGAAATGCCATCATGGCGCTTTATATTTCATGTCAAAATAGGGCTACATCATTTGATAATACATCGAGCAGAAAATCCTGAGCCTCGTTTTGCCAAACAAGAGTTCTTGAGGGCTCCGACTTCGTAGCCAATAAATCTGCCACTATATTGGCTGCCCTAGCTAGGACAATGAGAAAGCTTATAGAAATAAAATTACAACAATGGGAAGAGCATTGCTCATAAATTGCTGCTGCTGGAACTAAAGAATTCCCACCATTGGTCATGATGTCAATCACCTTTATGCGAACCCCGTAATATTTGCCAGAATCAAGCCGTCCTTGAGACCTCTGGCCTTTGCCATCGCTGCTGTTGGAATTTGCTAGTAGGCCTTTGGCCCAAAGCCCAACTAAAATTTTAAAATTCTCTTGGCCCATTCATGCACACATGTGAGTGGTGTGAGTGAGACTAAAATTTAGTCCCACCCCGAAAGTTGAGAGGGAGTTGCACCTCTTTATAAGGTGAGCTCTTCTATCACTTGTATGAGTATGAGAAAAGGAGACCTACACGCGCGCTCCTCCTCCTCGCTCGCCAAGCCTCGCCACACCGCACGGCACCGCACCGGACCGCACCGCACCGTGGGATTGAGCCGAGCTGAGGACAGAGCTATGCACGTTGTCTATATTTTTGCTTTCCGATTCTTTTAGATCGCGACGACTCAGATGTGGGGTTTAGTCCCACGACCTACCCGGCCCGCACTATATAGTCAGGCAGACGTCTACCCTAGCCGCTGCCGCTTCGTATGGTTTCGCACCACAGTTCCAGATCATTGTGCCGCCACGCAAGTCTTCTCCATCCCTCCTTCCGACGTGCACCGCAAGAAGGGATAGCAGGTCTCCGGAACCCCGCCACTCGTGATCCTGTACGGGAGAGGGGCGATCAGGTTTTTGGGGAGCGCACTCGCGCGACTGCTGGCAGCGAGGACTTCGCCAATGACGACTTCTTCCCCGACCTCGGCAACCTCATCCTCAACGACATGGGCGACAACATCAACCGTATGTGATTCTATCCTTCTTGTTTGAGATCTGGTAGAATTCATGTTTCTAGTATGTGCCCTAGATGTGATCTCTTCATCTACTATGCTAGTTCGCATGATTAGTTTAATCTTTGCTAGTGCTGTCATGATGTATCTTCTGTTTACTCGGACTAAAACTCATAGTAATTTGCTCATATTTTCAACAATCCAAAAACCTGATTATAGGCAATTTACTCCGAGTGGTTTTGCTGCGCATCTGAAGCCGCCCGCCTTTAAGGGGTGCAATATAAGAGGTGGCACACGAGAGCAGTCTACTGGTTTCAGACCATGTGCTGCTATAACACCACTAAGGGCAAGCCTGAGGGCGGTCTTAATCCTTGACAATAGGAAGCTTTTGAGAAGATCGATTCCATTGTGATTCCTATATACACTAGTAGAAAAGGGGGCAAAGGTCCAGGCCGGGTCAACCCATTAGTCCCGGTTCAGTCAAGAACCGGGACCCATGGGGGCATTGGACCCGGTTCGTGAGCCCCGGGGGCCGGCCGGGCCACGTGGGCCATTGGTCCCGGTTCGTCTGGACCTTTTGGTCCCGGTTGGTGGGACGAACCGGGACCAATGGGTCTCGCTCCTGGCCCACCACCATTGATCCCGGTTGGTGGCTCGAACCGGGACCAACGGCTAAATAATGCAGAAAACAAAACAAAAAAACTGGAAAAAAAATAAAAATAGCAACAATAAGTACTTATTTATTTTCCTTTACGATAATTCTTTTTGCTATTAAAGTTTGTAACAAAATTCTAATTACTTATTTATTTTCTTTTATGATAATTCTTTTTGCTATTAAAGTTTGTAACAAAATTCTAATTACTTATTTATTTTCTTTTATGATAATTCTTTTTGCTTTTAATGTTTTGAACTAAATTCTAATTACTTATTTATTTTCTTTTAAGATACTTCTTTTTCCTATTAAAGTTTGTAACAAAAACACAAAAAAAGTGTTTTCAAATTTTAAACTTTTCTAAAACAAAAAAACAAAAAAGTGTTTCATGAAACTTTTCTAAAACAAAAAAACAAAAAAAGTGTTTTCAAATTTGAAAACTAATGGCACTAACAGAAAGTTTATAATTTTTCTAAAACTAAAAGCAAAAGAATTAAAAATAAAGCAAAAAACAAAAGATAATAAATAATGCAAAAAATAAAACAAAAAACTGGAAAGAAATAAAAATAGCAACAATAAGTAAAGAAAACAAAAAACAAAAAAAGTGCCTCCTACTAGGCCCCCACGGTGTGAATACGACTAGAAACCCAACAATGGGCCAGGATTCAGGCCCTTAGTATGCCCAGTTGGCCCACAGGCACATAGAGACAGATTAGGCCCGAAAGCCTGCTTTAGAGAGGAGCTCGAGAGGGTTGGCGCATCGCATCTTATAAACAAGTGTGGTTCTCTCTCAGCTAGCGAGGTGGGACTAAACTCCCACCACCACGCTGTTGTGCAAGGCCCATTGGTCCCGGTTGGTGGCACCAACCGGGACTAAAGGGGTGCATTAGTCCCGGTTCGTGAAACCAACCCGAACCAATGCCCCCTTTAGTCCCGGTTGGTGCCACCAATCGGGACCAAAGGCCGCCGCTTCCTGCCCTTTCGGCAGTTGAAACGAGGCCTTTGGTCCCGGTTGGTGCGACGAACCGAGACCAATGCTTTTCCTATATAAGCAGCACTCGTGAAAATTTGGTTCAGTTCCTTCTTCCCCGCGCCCGATGCTGCCAGGCTGCCCGTCTCCGCCTCGCCGTCGCCGTCATCGCCGCGCGTCGTCCCGACGCCGTCGCCGCCCCGCGCCGTCGCCGCCCCGCCCCGACACCGTCGCCGCCCCGCGCCCCTCACGCCGTGGCCATCTCGTGAGCAAATTTTTTGTTAGATTTTTTTTAGTTCATAGATTTTTTATTAGATGTGTAGTAATTTAGAAGTGTAGTTCATAGATTTTTTTTCATATTGTGTAATTTGTTCATGTTTGTATGTTCATATTGTAGTAATTTAGATTTTTTTTGTAGTTCATAGATTTTTCATATTGTAGTAATTTAGATTTTTTTTCTGTTAATAGATTTTTTGGTGATATTATTGTTGAATATGCATGTTTGTATGTCCGTATATATGCAAAGATCGAATATGTCAATTTTTTATGATTTTTTTTCTGTTCATAGAAATTTTATGATTTTTTTCTGTTGTAATTTTGTTCATAGAATTTTAATGATTTTTTTGTTCATAGAATTTTCTTTCTCAATTTATGTATATGTCCATATTGTGTATGTATAGGAAAATTGTGCATGATCAAAGTCATTTATGAATATGTTCATATTTAGAATAGAGGAAAAAGGAAAATAAGAAGAGAAAGTGTTTAATATAATTAGTTAGAAAAATAATAGAACTATAGTTAAACTAGTTTATTTTTAGTAAGTACTACTTTATTTTATTTATAGTAAGTGCTTCATATAGAGTTGAACTAGCTAGTTGATTTAATAAACCAATTTTTACTATATGTAGAAGTAGTTTATTTTTAGTAAGTACTACTTTATTTATTTATAGTAAGTGCTTAGTAGTTGAACTAGTTGATTTAATTAATAAAACTACTGTATTTAACTATATATAGAAGTAGTTCCCACATCGACGTCGATGATGCCTATCCCGCATCCTCGTTGTCGTCGACTCGGCGGTGGAGGCCTGCTTGATCAGGGCCATGTTCGGGACTGGGCTCCGTCGGGCTGGTATTGGGAGGTGCTACCTTCTGGGGGACGTAAGTTGGTGAGGAGGCAGCCCGTTATTGACCCGATCCTTGTTTGGTGGCGGTCGCGTGGGCTAGTGACGGTGCCGAGGCTTCCGGACACCGCGGAGGTGGTACGTCACCGTGTCAGCAAGGAGGACGAGCACGTCCTTCGCTACATGGTTGCGTTGGAGGACAGGTTCGACAATACCTGGCAGGTTCTTCAGGGATCTCATTGGAGCTATGATCCTCTGATCGTTCCTTATCTTTGGATGTCCACCGCCCGCGACGATACCCATCGGGCGCTATGGTTCTAGCTGTATTAATTAGCGATGCTATATGTATGATAGTATTCGAGGAGTATTCAACGATGTACGGACACAAGAGATGATGTACTTTTGGTTATAATTGAATGCATGCTAATTTTAATACTACTTTATTTTACGATTTGCTTTTGCTTATTGAATGCTCATATTGGAAAAGTACTCCTACTTTGAATGCTAAAATTGAAGAGCACTCTATGCAGAAATCTAGGAGACCCTCCATCATCCACGCCATCGTGGGGGTAGCTTCTCCTTCATTCCCGTGTGCTAGACAATTTGGTGTAATAATGCACTCAGGAATGAAAGGAGGAGCTACGTACCATCACCGATATAGTCAACCCGTGATTAATAATAATGATCTAATTTAAGTTTTTTAGTACATATTATTTAATTGTACAAGTTTAATATTTGAATTATGAACTTAGGTCGCAAATATCATACTCGGACGATGAAAACCGCCTGGGGGAGTGCGACTGGTGCCACGACGACTGAGGTATGTGCGACAGGTTCATTGAGATGGACGAAGATCGGTGCTTCAACATTAAGCTCGAGGAGACCTTCGATGTTCATACGGTACACAACGACGACAATAGTTTTTTTCGTAATTAAGCACGACTTCAACTATTTTAACGTGTATTTTTCATTTTTTCCAATTCGACTAGCTTATCCATTGCTATGCAAGACGCTATGTCTTGGAGAGGATGGGTTTTGAAGACCATGAAAGTATGGAAACCAAAACAATTCTCCTAAGGACCCATCATGGTGTGGATTTTAAAGTAAAGTAGTACAATGCTGAGAGTGTAACCCATTTTGGTTGCAAAAATCAGGAAGCACTTTGCAATATGTATGGTTTTGATGAGGGTATGCTTGTCACCATGGATCTTGGCGATCCTACAATCCAGCAAGACAATATGGGCATTTAGGTCCTTGTGGATACACCTCCAATTCTTTCCCCGTGTGAGCTTAACATAGTTATTAAGTAATTTATATTGTTTATTTCAAAATAGTTGACAACTTGTTTCCATTGACAGCTTATTTTCATTCTTCAAAGAATGTGTGGAAAATGGTAGACAAAAGCCACTACACCGATGGCTCCGAATTAACTTATAAGGAGAAAAATCATTTAATCGCATTTTGTACTGATCTTGAGAATTACAATGTCTACAATCAAACTCCTGAACATTATGGTCAATAAGTGCCACTAGTGCACGTGTTGAACTACGGTAACTACCATGGAGATACCCTGGTAAGATTTTTTACTATTACGACATCCCTGCATCTTTTTAAATACTTCTAAAACTAGTACATCATTCCTAACTACGAAGTTATTACTATGTTTTTTCAACAGATAATCTCGAATGATTGTGTGACTCATCTGATGTATACGCACGGTCACCTTGATGTTTTGAACATACAACCAGGTCGTCCTACGAATCTCAACTGTCCATACCGGATTTCTTAAAGAAGTGGAGACATGACAATCAAAGAATGGAAAAAATGTATGGACAGTCGTAAGGAGCTTCTTGGAAGCAAAAGGAGGCGAAGCGCAAGAATTGGAGACAAGATGATCTTCATTCTTCATAATGGAGAGTCAGGGTCTATATTGTTTTATGCTATTTTACCTTAAGGGTGTTTAGGTCCTATCTGATACTGATGATCATGTGCTAAGAAGAATTATGTAGGGTTGGGTTCGATGACTATGAGGATGATGACCGTATGACTTGTTATTAATAACGAGTAGAAGTTGTATGATGATGCATGATTAGTAGGACTTGTTATTATATACGATGATGTATGATGCGAGCATGCATGAGTTATTATATATCAGCAGGTGAAATGAACATAGCAGTAGCGTTGGTAAACCAAGGACGAAGATATAAGAGAGGACACTTCTCTCTATTAGCTAGCTAATAACAACCTAAAATTAACCCCCAAAACCCCTAAACCAGCCACTTTTTTTTATAAAAAAGAAAAACCTCAGCTCCAGCCAGCTGCTGACACGTGGAAGCCTTTTGGTCCCGGTTTATGTCAACAACCGGGACCAAAGGCCCCCTTGCCTGGGCTACTCGCAGTGGCCACGTGGAGGCCCATCTATCCCGGTTCGTGTTAGAACCGGGACTAAAGGGGGGAGGCATTAGTAACGACCCTTTAGTCCCGGTTCATGAACCGGGACAAAAGGGCCTCACCAACCGGGACAAATGCCCTGTTTTCTACTGGTGATATATGTCGTTTGACAACGCTTAGGACATGTGGGCTGTGCTCGAGGCCAAGTTTGGGGCCTCGGACGTCGGCAGCGAGTTGTATGTCATGGAGCAATTCTATGACTACAAGATGACTCATGAGCGCTCTGTCATACAACAGGCTCATGAGATACAGTCACTCGCAAAGGAACTTGAGTACTTCAAGTATGTGTTGCCGGAAAATTTTGTTGCCGGAGGCATCATCGCCAAGCTTCCACCTTCGTGGAACAATTTTGCTACTCCCCTGAAACACAAGAGACAGGAGTCCGTTGTGGATCTCATTGGTACTCTTGATGTTGAAGAGAAGGCGAGAGCAAAGGACACACGTGCTCGAGTTGCTGCGGGAGCTTCTAGTGCCCACATGGTACAAAAGAAGAACTTCCAGCCCAACAAGTTCAAAAACAACAATAACAAAACTTAGGGCAAAGGCAAGTTTGATACAAAGAACAAGCCATCACATTCTACCAACTTCAAGAAGAATTCTCACAAGAAGGGGAAGAGACTTTTCCATGTCTGCGGTGATCCTAATCACTGGGCTCCGAAGTGTCCTAGGCTCTTTGAGGAGCACGAACATGAGAAGAGCGGCAAGTCTGCTAATGTTGTCATCGGTGATACTGATATGAAGGAATCTGGGTACGGTATTATTCCTACCATCCTTTCAGTATTTCAATCTCCTGATTGGTTAATTGACACTAGTGCCAATGCACATGTTTGTGCTGACGCATCTATGTTTTCTTCTTACCAGGTCATAGGGACTTCTCCCATGCTGATGGGGAACGGGTCACATGCCATCGTTCGAGGTGTCAGTATGGTCGATCTGAAGTTTACTTCGGGGAAGACCGTGCGTCTGAAGAACGTTTATCATGTGCTGTCCATCAATAAAAATCTCGTTGGCGGTTCCCGCTTATGTCGAGATGGTTTTAAATTGGTTTTTGAGTCCAATAAAGTTGTAATTTCCAAGTGTGGACAATTTGTTGGAAAAGGCTATGAGTGCGGAGGCTTGTTCCGCCTATCTTTGTCAGATATTTGCACTAAAGTTATTAATAATGTTTGCCACAATAATGAGTCAGATATTTGGCATTCACGACTTTGTCATATTAACTTTGGTTGCATGACACGACTAGACAATATGAATTTAGTTCCGAAAATCCCTACTGTCAAAGGCTCCAAGTGCCAAGTATGTGTGCAAGCTAAGCAACCTCGCAAGTCCCATAAGACTGCAAAGGCAAGAGACTTGGCGCCACTAGAGCTTATACATTCTGATTTTTGTGAGATGAATGACGTGTTGATGAAAGGTGGAAAGAGATATTTCATGACGTTGATTGATGACTCCACTAGATATTGTTATGTGTATCTTCTGAAATCAAAAGATGAGGCTTTAACTTTCTTCAAAAACTATAAAGCTGGAGCGGAGAATCAACTTAACCGAAAAATTAAACGGCTAAGGTCCGATCATGGTGGAGAGTATTTTTCCAATGAATTTGATTTGTTTTATGTGGAACATGGTATAATCCATGAGAGGACGCCTCCCTACTCACCTCGGTCTAATGGGGTGACCGAAAGAAAGAACCGAACTCTAACTAATTTGGTTAACGGCATGTTAGACACATCGGGTCTTTCCAAAGAATGGTGGGGGAGGCGCTAATGGCTGTGTGTCATGTCCTAAAACGAGTTCACACATAGCATAAGACCATGACTCCATTTGAGGAATGCGAAAGAAAAAGGTTGAAACTCTCTTACTTATGGTCTTGGGGTTGTTTGGCGAAAGTCAATATACCAATTCCCAAGAAGCGCAAATGGGATGTTACTACAGGACGCCGCAATGAAAGACCCCATGGCGTCTCGTATTATTGCTCCTGTTCCACTAGTGCCACTATCTGCAATAAAAGAAGCGTCGATGTTCAGACTGACAAAACCTTCTGTTGGTCTTGTCCACCCATGTCTCTGAATAGGACTAGTGCCATGTTTTTTTGCTCTTGTGAACTTCTTTGGCAGCATGGCAATTGCTTGTGCCAAACATGCGAGATCCTGGAGTGTTTCCCCATGGTTAAATCGCCTTCATAACTATCATACCCAAACCATTATATCTAGCAAGGTTTTTGCCTTGAGAACAAACCACTTGTATGAAAGTGACCCATGGTGAATCGTGCATGTGGCGCATGGTATTTTTTTGGTACACGGCGGGGTAGAAAGGCCTTGTGGATACAGGTTTTTGATTGAAATTTTTTGAACGGCTGTGGCTATCGATTTGGTTGGTTTAGCGTTTTTGTACTGCATATGGGGTAGGTTGATTTGTTCGGTGTTCTTGCGTACTTACTTTGCATCGCTGTCGCGTTGGAATTTGATGCTTTTACATATTTGAATTGGCCATGCGATTGTCTATCGGCCATTGTTGCCCGATCGATGCGTTGCTTTCTTCTATTCTTGCCGCTGTTGGTGTCTTTGATCGGTGCCGCTTTTACTGTTTATTCCAGAGTCCTATCATGCCTCGCTCTAGAAATCCCACCGCTTACTGCTACCGCTTTTGCCCTCCATACGTACGTACCGTGCTATGGTGCGGGGTTACAAATAGGTCGCCTTCCTAGCCAGCTTATCGCCTCGGGTCTTCTTCCCATGGATAGTACCGGGGAGGAGCTGCGTCGAGCCACCGCTGATGCTCTACCGAGCGAGGAACTGCATCGCCGTCCCTACCGAAGTTGCCACTGCTGTCGTAACTGTGTCGTGCTGCTCGATCTGGAGTGGTGCCAGGGCCGCTGTGGCCTGTGGGGCATCTACGGCAAAGGAGCGGCAGCCTCCATGGAGGAGGCGGCTGCACCGTTCTGGATCCTCCATCGAGTAAGGTCGGTGCTGGGACCTGCTTCGCACCGTCGTCGCCACATCGCCACCTAGTCTCCCCGCGCGTGCCACCCATGCCGCATGCATCACCGCCCCTCCTTTTGTGCGTGTGCTGCTGCCCACGGACACCCGGGTGCCGCCTCCCTCAATAGCCTGTAAGTCACCAATCGCCACCACAGGAACAAGCGCTGGGCTCCTCTGCTACCAATTAGCGTCGGCCCCCATTCACCCGCGTTTCCGCCCACGATTGTCGTCGACAGACACACACGACCATTGCTCTTGCACGCGGCTTTTCTGCACTATCCCTCTCTCCCAGTTACGTGTACTAAAAATTGGAGCTCCTGCCGTTGCTGCTCTACTTTTATCTATCTCCATGGCAGCAGCAACTCCATCTCTCCCCTGACTGTACGCACAGGAGTGGCTCCTGTTCTCTCTCTATCTCTCTCTCTCATTTAGCAACAACTTCTCTTTTGCTGAATTGGTGTATCAATTTGAAATATGGTTTTTTTATTATAATAAAATGTCTGTGATAGGTCAAGCTTAATGCAGAGAAACCTTGATAGAAATACACACGTACAGTATTCTTGATGTGGTTATTTCATGATCGCTATATGTTTGTTAATATGTCGACAAGAACTAAACATCTTCACATTAGCTAATGATCAACTATAACCTGTTGCTTTTATAGCAGACAAACACTACTAGGGAAAACCCTAATAGTAGCGCGGGTTTAAAGCCCACTAGTAGCGCGTGCTGCCGCGCTACTAATAAGGCGCTACAACTATTACTTAGAAGTAGCGCGTGTGACACGCGCTACTGCTAAGACACATAGCGGCATCGCTTCTTCTCTCCTGCGCTGCTGCTAATCTAGCTAGTTGCAGCGTGTTTACTATCCATCGCTACTAGTATTCTTTTTTTAGTGTATTTATACGCCATTATACAAATTTTGGTACAATACCAATTATAAGGTTTATATCATTATGTCCATAACAGTGTGTCAAATAAAGGTGGATTAGGTTCAAGTGGAGGCAATATGTCGTGCATGTCAAAAGTATACTACTAATCCAAACTTGATCTAGTTTGGACTAGTAGTACTTTCGATGTGCACCACATGTTGCCTCCACTTGAATCTAATCCGCCAGCACAAGCTATTTAATCATCATTATAGTCATTACCACCAACAGTATTTATATAATCACCATAGTCATAGGGTAGCACATAATCATCTTCAAACTCATTGTAGCTAGCTAATCACCACCAACACTAGATGCGGTAGCTATTTAATCACCACTAGCACTAGCTAATAATAATCATCATAGTCATTACCACCAACACTAGCTATTTAATCATCAGTCATAGTGTAGCACATCATCATATTCAAACTCATTTCTAACTAGCTAATCACTCCTGCTGCTCTCTCTCAGGTAAAATAACATAAACATGTGTAACTCTCCTCCTTCATCAATTTGGAGCATGCAGATGAACCTATCTCCTAATCGTGGGTTGCACTTCTGATTGCTGTCCCCTAGTACTTCTCTGCGCTCCTCCATCACAAATTTGGTCCAGTCTTTGACTATTAAGAATTCGTCACTTTTAGAAATCCTGAATGCACTAAAGTGCATTGTAGGATATCTTAGCCGTAAGCTAACAATACTCATAGTACCTTTAGTCTCGATCGCATGAGGCACAACAGTCATTGGGAGTCCCTGTTGAAGAACATCGTACGGTAACATACTTAGCAATGAAGTTTAGCTTAAAAAATAATGTATGGAAAAAGTGCACTGAGGACAAATAGTAAAAATCTTACCATCTTTCCTAAATAGATGTGACCGTAGCTCATTACGAACACTATTGGTCGCACGTTTTCAGTACTAACATTTCTAAGCGCAGGAAGAAAATTTGTCTTGACAGTATCAAGATCTGCAAGCCATGAAACATAATGACTTAGCTCCTCGCAGTTTAGTTCAGCCTCGGGACAGTAGTAGGTCCTGTCTACCAAGCGCTGGACATGTTTGCTTGAACGGAAATAAGTTAACAATAGAAATTAGTTGTCAACTATTTTTGAATAAACAATATCAAAGACATAAATATAGTTGAGAAACTCACATAATGGTATAACTGGAGGCATCTGCACATCGACCCAGATGTCGGTATTACCTTCAATATCATCTTTCGGACGAATATCAAATGTGATAACCATATCAGGCTCAAATGCATAAGTCTTGCATAGTGCTTGCCATGTTTTGCATCCAAAATAGGTGTAGTCGTCTGCGTTGTATAATTTTGCGTGGAAAATATAACCATGCTCGGTCTTCAAGTAAACTTTCTTTACCTCCAAAGTACGATTGAAACCTATCTTATCCATAAAAAAACTCTTGCATGGCAGGGGATACGCTAGTAGAATAGTAAAAAAAATTATAAGTTGAAGCAAATGACGTAGATGTCATGCTTAATTACGAAAAAAGATTTGTCGTTGTGACTTACTGTATCCACTTCGAAGTTCTTGTCCTGCTTGATGCTGAAGCACCTATCATCATCTAGGAAGATTCTGTCGCACATGCCGTGCTCGTCTTCGCAGTATTTGCAAATACCGAAATCCTTATCGTCGTCAGACATTTCCTATGTTCATAGTTGAAACATTAATTGAAAATCGATCGAAGACAACTACTAGGATACTCAACACACAAATCCAGGGCACTCGATATTTCCTACATATTCTGGCACAAGTCATGCCAAAATTCACGGAAAAATCTGGCATGACCTTTGCTAAAATAGGACATATCGAGCGCCTGAAATTTGCCAGAATGGAAATGAATCAACACTCCAGCAAAACATAGGCCACTTGGAGGTGTAACCTGCAAACATGACCGGCCACTTGGGCAAGCACATATCCTATTTGAGCAACACAAGATATACATTTCAAAATATCTTATAGGACTCAAATTAGCATGCATTCAATAAACAAAAGTAAATCATCTCATGCGTCCCTACATCATCGAATATTATCACTAATACATCCCGAATAGTATCATACATATAAAAACACTAATACAACTAAAACCCTAGCGCACGGCAGGTATCGACGCGGGCGGTAGACACCCACAAAGAAGGAACCATCACAGGATCATAGCTCCAGTGAGATCCCTGGAGAACCTGCCAGGTATTGGAGAACCTATGCTCCAACGCAAACAAGTAGCAACGGACGTGCGCGTCCTCCTCACTGACATGGTGACGCACCACCTCTGCGGGGTCCTGGAGCCTCTGGACCGTCACTGGCCCACGCGACCGCCACCAAAGAAGGTTCGGGTCAACGACAGGCTGGCTCCTCACCAACCTGCGCCCCCCGGTAGGTAGCGCCTCCCAGTACCACCCTGGCGGAGCCCAGTCCTGGACATGGCCTATCTAGTGACACAGGTGTCCTCCGCCGACTCGATGACGAGGATGCAGGATAGGCATCATCGACGTTGATGCGGGAAAAATTGCTTTAACTAAAAAAATAACAACAAGTTCTTACTAACTAGTTCTATTAATTCAGCTAGTTCTTACTAAAAATAAACTTACTATAAATAAAAATAAACTACTACCTAATTAGTACCTAGTTCTTACTAACTAATTAGTACCTAGGAACTACTGCCCTAATTACCATCTAATTTGATGAACCTACACTACAAAAAAAGACACATCCGTGATATTTTGGTCCGAACGAAATTTTTTTCTGTCATACATATGACACTTCTATGACGATAATTGTGACAGAACCCGGTATCATCATAGATGTGGTGGGCTCCTACTTCTATGACAAAAAATCATGAAAAAAATGGGCTTTTCGTCCTGGGCGGGCCGGAGACGCAGCTGCATGACATTCTTTGGGCCGTCCATGACGGAAAAAACCGTGGTAGAAGCGAGGGGGAGGAAAATTTTGGGGAGTTGCCAGTTACGGTGGGAGGTCGGGGGCCGAGCGATGCGCATTTCTCTCATACACGTACGCGCGTGTGTGCGAGGCGTTGTCTCTAACTGAACCCAAGCGAGGCGTTGGGCTCTAACTGAACCCGAGCGATTGCACTGTAGGCTACGCGTTACTGAACCCGAGCGATCGATCGATGGCTGTTAACTGAACCCGATGGAGCGATTCCTTTGCTACTGCTGCTAACTGAAGCCGATCGATTGGATGAACAGTGAGCGTTG
>NC_041393.1:49760988-49775240 GCF_002162155.2 Triticum dicoccoides
GTTTCCTCCATTTTGCGGTACGCCACACCCCTCTCGATCAATAGGACCCCCGTTTCGACCGTAGGAGGTCCGTTTCCTCTGTTTTGCGGTACGCTACACCCCTCTTGATCAACAGGACCCCCGTTTCGACCGTAGGAGGTCCGTTTCCTCCGTTTTGCGGTATGCCACACCCCTCCCGATCAACAGGACCCCGTTCCGAACATAGGAGGTCCATTTCCTCCGTTCTACGGTATGCCAGGCCTTGTTTCCATCGCCTGTTCCGTCCAAGCCCTCCCGATGAACACGACCACGCATTCCGTTCCGACCCAGCCGATTGGCTCCCATGCATTTCGTTGCCTCCCGATGAACACGACGCATTCCGTTGCCTCCCCATGAACACGACGCATTCTGTTGCCTCCCCATGAACACGACGACGATGTTGTTTCTTCGTTCTGACCCAGCCATGTACGCGAGCCCTCGCCGTACGTATGCGCGAGTAGGCATTCGAGACCCCGCCCGTATGTACACATACGTGGCCGTATTTTCTTTCTTGTACCCTGGCCGCTGTACGTACATGTACATGCTACATGCGCGCCTCTACTATGACACGTGCGCGCCTCTACATCCACCAGTATATATGTATGTACATGTTCGTGACCAGAATGACAACACTACGTACGCTTCGACCAGGTGGGTCCCGACTGTCAGACACTTCCTTGCATGCGAAGATGTAGCTGGTGGGTCCCAGCAGTCAGGGGGGCGAATCGTTATTTTTTGCCCGGACACACTTCCTTGCGTGCGAAGATGTAGCTGGTGGGTCCCAGCAGTCAGGGGGGCGAATCGTTTTTTTGCCCGGACGCACTTCCTTGCATGCGAAGGTGTAGCTGGTGAGTCCCAGCAGTCAGGGGGGACACACTTTTTCGCGAAATATGGTGGCCCGTCCGGTGGGTCCCCGCTGTCAGGTGGAGGAATAATTATTTTGCGCGTAATAAGGAGGCACTTCCTTGCTGCGGCCGTGGACCCAGCTGTCAGCCTCTGCATGCACAGTACTCTTCCGATGGAAGTCGGTCATTGACCACATTGACCACGCCGCGCCGAGAGCACCATGGCGGTGGACGACGGCGAGGCCTAGGAAGGGGACGACGCGGAGCCGGGCCATGGGAGGCAGGAGCAGGCGGTACTACAGCCGGCCACGGGAGGCAGGAGCAGACGGCACGACCAGCGCTGCTTTGGGCGGCTGGAGCAAGAAGACCAGAGGTTGAAGAAGCACTATGGCCGTTGGATGGACATCATACGGTCACTGGAGTATTGACTAAGTTGACAAAGCCCTCCGTTCCCGTCAACTTAGTAGGCCCACAAGTCAGCCCAACAATATGGTGGGTCCCAGCTAGCAGGGGGTATTCATTTTTTTAGCGTAATAAGGAGGCACTTCCTTGCGTGCAAAGATATAGCGGGTGGGTCCAACCTGTCAGCGGGGGGAACGTTTTTTCGCGAAATACAGAGACCCTTCCTGTGGGTCCTAGCTGTCAGGTGGAGGAATCATTATTTTGCGCATAATAAGGAGGCATTTCCTTGCGTGCGGTTGTGGACCCAGCTGTCAGCCTCTCCACGTACAGTCCACTTCCGATGGATGTCGTTCATTGACCATGTTGACCTATCCGCGCCGAGAGCACCAGGGCGGTGGACGACGACAAGGCCTAGGAAGGGAACGACACGAAGCTAGGGAATACTCGGCAGTTGTTTCCCACGCGGAGGAGTACGAGGGTTTACTGGTTCGTCTGCCGTCGCCGGAGAATAACAGCATGTGTGGTGAGTAGAGGGATGGCTAGGCCAGCAATGGGAGTACGGTGGGGCCATGAGGCCTGCGCAGCAGCATAGCCGGTCGCGGGAGGAGGGAGCAGGCAGTCCCGTCGGCGCTTGTTTGAGCGGCTGGAGCACGAAGAACAGAGATTGAAGAAGCACGACAGTCGTTGGATGGACATCCAACAATCACTGCTCTCATGTGTTCACTAAGTTGACAGGGCATTGCGTGTGCGTCAACCTTTTTTTATGAGAGCATACGCGTCAACCTATAGTAGGCGCACAAGTCAGCCTCAAATTTGTGGAAAACAACATACAACTCATCTGCCATTATTTCTAATAATGTACAACCCATTTGCTAATTCTTAAGATTTTTTTGGAGCCCATCTTCTTTTTGTTAGCATTACACCCCATATTGTGGCCACGGTTAAAAAGTATACGAAATTTTGCATATTTCGGTGCGGTCAACTGTTTTTAATCCAGAAATATCGATTCACATTCAAACTATTTTCAAAAATAATTTATATAAATATAAAATCCAAATAATTGTCCACGCATAAAAATCAATGGAATTTAAGATCTTGTAATGAAAAAAAATTGAAACTAATTCCCTGTTTGATGTGTTTTAAAAATGCACAGGCCATTTCTGGGTAAACCGAATGAAACTCTCATCGTCCTGAAAGATTTGCAGCCCAGTAGGGCCGATAAAGCAAGTAGGCCTTGTTTGGGTATTTCTTAAAAAAATAGAACTGGGCTAGCCATTTTCAGCAAGAAAAAACACAACTGGGCTCATGATGTGGTAAATATAAATAAAACCCTGGCTAGACGGGCCACAGCCCCCGCACAGCCCCGTTGTTACCCTGGCCCGTCGCTAAAACTAGTATAAAAAACAACTGCTTGTTCCTCAAAAAAACTGCGCGACTTGCTGGATCCCTGGTGTCAGCCGCTCGTAGTGTAATTCTCTCGTGTATTGACTACATTGACAATGGCGTGAGCCCAGATGTCCAACCATTAGGACTAGGAGGAACCATATTTTTGGGCTTGTACTATAGAGGCACTTGCTTGCGTACTGCCATGATGCTGGTGGGTCCCTACCGTCATCCTCTCCACGTACAGTCATCTCCTTGTTCCTCTCGGTTGTTGACGACATTGAAAACGCAAGAGGGCGGCGCACCGCACATGGCGAGCGAACCAAGGCCACAAGGCGAAGGACGACGGCGAGGCCTCGGACGGAACGAACAGGAGCCGTTGAAGATGCGCCGGTCCAGTCGCAGGCGGAGGGGAGTACAAGGGATGACTGGTTCGTCCACGGGTGCATGTTGGGACTGACGTCGCTGGAGCATAACAGGACGTGTGGGGTAATAGAGGGAGGGACTGGCCAACGTTGGAGGGTACGTACGGTAGGGCGGAGGAGGCGCAACCAGCCATGGGAGGCGGGAGTAGGCGGAGCCGACGGGGTGGTTTGGTTTGGGCGGCTGGAGGAAGAAGAAGACAAGAGATAGAATATACACGACAGATGTTGGATGTCAATCCAACGGCTGGTAGGCAGAATCGTTTGTTGACTGGCCAGTAAGTCGACACCACCTTGGATAGGCTATTTCCTCGCGGGTCCCAAATGTCAGAATCCAAATCTGTCATGGTCATGCAGCCTTTCCTATGAAAATTTACAGCCCATTTGATGTGCTAGTTCGAAATAAGTTTGTGGGTGCTGGTGGGGGCTAATCACTTGGCTTCTGTAATGCACAGTGAGCTCAAGCAGCCGGCGTGAGTGATGTTATTTCCCTTGGTTGTGATTTGTTACAATATTTCACTCTAAATTAAACAAATGGCAAGCCATTTGCCTTGTTTCAAAGAAAATATGACAGTCACAGCCGAGTTGAAAAGGGCAGGAACATCTAACTCCAGCTTACAAACTATACAAAAGCACGAGGGTTGATTGTTCATCAGGTTTACAAAAAAAACCAGATTGAAAAGGGCAACAACATCTAACTCCAGCACTATTTTCGGCAGTCACAGTCAAATGGATCGGTCAGGTCCATAGAATGAACATCCTGGGTCGTAAAATTTACTGGATTATGACGACAATATGTTGTAAATAGAAGCCCGGCACGTTCAGAAGCTCTTTTGCCCACCTGAAACTCCTTTTTTTCTCTTCGACATACCCATCCATCAAAACCATGCTGCTGATAAACTTAAGCCTGATGGACAATAGTAACCTCGCATTCAGCAGGAAGAATGTGACAAATCTTGTGTTTGCACGGTTGGCTACATATCGTTCTAGCGTTATTGTCTTCAATCGTATCTCATGAGAAGTGAGAAAATCCTGATGCTTACGTATCCACCGATTGGTTATAACTTTCTTACCCCGTCCTGTTGCCTAAATAGACATGAAGATTGAAAACAGTCAAGGTCTAAAAGAAGAGTGTCGAAAGAGCAACAACTGAACGGTTAATTTGTTGGGGAACGTAGCAGAAATTCAAAATTTTCCTACGTGTCACCAAGATCTATCTATGGAGAAACTAGCAACGAGGGGAAGGAGAGTGCATCTACATACCCTTGTAGATCGCTAAGCGGAAGCGTTCAAGTGAACGGGGTTGATGGAGTCGTACTCGTCGTGATTCAAATCACCGATGACCAAGTGCCGAACGGACAGCACCTCCGCGTTCAACACACGTACAGCCCGGTGACGTCTCCCACGCCTTGATCCAGCAAGGAGAGAGGGAGAGGTTGAGGAAGACTCCATCCAATAGCAGCACAACGGCATGGTAGTGATGGAGGAGCGTGGCAATACTGCAGGGCTTCGCCAAGCACCGCGAGATATGAGGAGAAAGAGAGGGAGGGCTGCACCAACATGCAGAGATCGAATCACGTGTTATGTGCAGCCCCAGGCCTCACTATATATAGGGAAGAGGGAGGAGGCTGCGCCCCCTCTAGGGTTCCCACCCTAGGGGGTGCGGAAGCCCTAGATGGGAAAGGGGCGGCGGCCAAGGGAGGATTCCCTCCCCCCCAAGGCACCTAGGAGGTGCCTTCCCCTCCTAGGACTCTTCCTTTAGGGTTCCCCCTTCACCCTAGGCGCATGGGCCATGAGGGAAGTGGCGCGCCAGCCCACTTTGGGCTGGATCCCTTCCCACTTCAGCCCATGGGACCCTCCGGGATAGGTGGCCCCACCAGGTGGGCCCCCGGGACCCTTCCGGTGGTCCCGGTACAATACCGATGACCCCGAAACTTGTCCCGATGGCCGAAACAGGACTTCCTATATATAAATCTTTACCTTCGGACCATTCCGGAACTCCTCGTGACGTCCGGGCTCTCATCCGGGACTCCGAACAACATTCGGTAACCACATACAAGCTTCCTTTATAACCCTAGCGTCATCGAACCTTCAGTGTGTAGACCCTACGGGTTCGGGAGACATGCAGACATGACAGAGATGTTCTCCGGTCAATAACCAACAGCGGGATCTGGATACCCATGTTGGCTCCCACATGTTCCACGATGATCTCATCGGATGAACCACGATGTCAAGGACTTAATCAATCCCGTATACAATTCCCTTTGTCTAGCGGTATTGTACTTGCCCGAGATTCGATTGTTGGTATCCCTATACCTTGTTCAATCTCGTTACCGGCAAGTCTCTTTACTCGTTTCGTAACACATCATCCCGTGATCAACCCCTTGGTCACATTGTGCACATTATGATGATGTCCTACCGAGTGGGCCCAGAGATACCTCTCCGGTTACACGGAGTGACAAATCCCAGTCTTGATTCATGCCGACCCAACAGATACTTTCGGAGATACCTGTAATGCACCTTTATAGCCACCCAGTTACGTTGTGACGTTTGGTACACCCAAAGCATTCCTACGGTATCCGGGAGTTGCACAATCTCATGGTCTAAGGAAAAGATACTTGACATTAGAAAAGCTTTAGCATACGAACTACACGATCTTTGTGCTAGGCTTAGGATTGGGTCTTGTCCATCACATCATTCTTCTAATGAAGTGATCCCGTTATCAATGACATCCAATGTCCATGGTCAGGAAACCGTAACCATCTATTGATCAACGAGCTAGTCAACTAGAGGCTTACCAGGGACAGATTGTGGTCTATGTATTCACACATGTATTACGATTTCTGGATAATACAGTTATAGCATGAATAAAAGACTATTATCATGAACAAAGAAATATAATAATAACACTTTTATTATTTCCTCTAGGGCATATTTCCAACAGTCTCCCACTTGCACTAGAGTCAATAATCTAGTTCACATCACCATGTGATTAACACTGACAGGTCACATCACCATGTGACCAACATCCAAAGAGTTTACTAGTGTCACTAAACTAGTTCACATCAGCATGTGATAAGACTCAATGAGTTCTGGGGTTTGATCATGTTTTGCTTGTAAGAGAGGTTTTAGTCAACAGGTCTGCAACAATCAGATCCGTATGTACTTCGCAAATTTCTAGGTCATATTGTAAATGCTGCTACCACTCTCCACTTGGAGCTATTCCAAATGGTTGCTCCACTATACGTATCCGGTTTGCTACTCAGAGTCATTCGGATAGGTGTTAAAGCTTGCATCGGCGTAACCCTTTACGCCGAACTCTTTATCACCTCCATAATCGAGAAACATATCCTTATTCTTCTAAGGATAATTTTGACCGCTATCTGGTGATCCACTCCTTGATCACCTTTGTACCCTCTTGCCAGACATGTGGCAAGGCACATATCAGATGCGGTACTTAGCATAGCATACTGTAGAGCCTACGTCTAAAGCATAGGGGACAACCTTCGTCCTTTCTCTCTTTTCTGCCGTGGTCGAGCTTTAAGTCTTAACTTCATACCTTACATCTCAGGCAAGAACTCCTTCTTTGACTGATCCATCTTGAACACCTTCAAGATCATGTCAAGGTATGTGCTCATTTGAAAGTATTATTAAGCATTTTGATCTATCCTTATAGATCTTGATGCTCAATGTTCAAGTAGCTTAATCTAGGTTTTCTATTGAAAAAAACACCTTTCAAATAACCCTATATGCTTTCTAGAAAATCATTTCTGATCATCAACATGTCAATCAACATATACTCATCAGAAATTCTATAGTGCTCCCACTCACTTCTTTGGAAATACAAGTTTCTCATAAACTTTGTATACACCAAAATCTTTGATCATCTCATCAAAGCATACATTCCAACTCCGAGATGCTTACTCCAGTCCATGGAAGGATTGCTGGAGCTAGCATACCTTTTAGCATCCTTAGGATCGACAAAACCTTTCTGATTGTATTACATACAACCTTTCCTTAGGAAACTGGTAAGGAAACTCGTTTTGACATCCATCTGCCAGATTTCATAAATGCAGCTAATGCTAACATGATTCCAACGGACTTAAGCATCGCTACGGATGAGAAAATCTTATCGTAGTCAACTCCTTGAACTTGTGAAAAACTCTTCGCCACAAGTCGAGCTTCATAGACGGTGACATCACCATCCACGTCCGTCTTCTTCTTAAAGATCCATTTATCTCAATGGCTTGCCTGATCATCGGGCAAGTCCACCAAAGTCCATGCTTTGTTCTGATACATGGATCCTATCTCGGATTTCATGGCTCCTAACCATTTGTCGGAATTTGGGCCCACCATCGCTTCTCCATAGCTCGTAGATTCATTGTTGTCTAGCAACATGACCTTCAAGACAGGATCACCGTACCACTCTGAAGCAGTACGCGTCCTTGTCGTCCTACGAGGTTCGGTAGTGACTTGATCCGAAACTTCATGATCACTATCATAAGTTTCCACTTCAATTGGTGTAGGTGCCACAGGAACAACTTCCTGTGCCCTGATACACACTGGTTGAAGTGATGGTTCAATAACCATATCAAGTCTCCACCATCCTCCCACTCAACTTTCCGAGTCAAACTTTTTCTCGAGAAAGGACCCGATTCAAGAAACAATCCATATTGCTTTCGGATCTGAATTAGGAGGTATACCCAACTGCTTTGCGTGTCCTATGAAGATGCATTTATCCGCTTTGGGTTCGAGCTTATCAACCTGAAACTTTTCCACATAATTATCGCAGCCCCAAACTTTTAAGAAATGACAACTTAGGTTTCTCTAAACCATAATTCATACGGTGTCATCTCAACAGAATTACGTGGTTCCCTATTTAAAGTGAATGTGGTTGTCTCTAATGCCTAACCCATGAACAATAGTGGTAATTCGATAAGAGACATCATGGTACGCACCATATCCAATAGGGTGCAACTATGATGTTCGGACACACCATCACACTATGGTGTTCCAGGCGGTATTAATTGCGAAACAATTTCCACAATGTCTTAATTGTGTGCCAAAACTTGTAACTCAGATATTCATCTCTATGATCATATCATAGACATTTTATCCTCTTGTCACAATGATCTTCTACTTCACTCTGAAATTACTTGAACCATTCAATAATTCAGACTTGTGTTTCATCAAGTAAATATTCTCAACATCTACTCGAATCATCTGTGAAGTAAGAACATAACGATATTCACTGCATGCCTCAGCACTCATTGGACTGCACACATCAAAATGTGTTGCTTCCAACAAGTTGCTATCTTGTTCCATTTTACTGAAACGAGGCTTTCAGTCATCTTGCCCATGTGGTATGATTTGCATGTCTCAAATGATTCAAAATCAAGTGAGTTCAAATGGTCCATTTGCATGGAGTTTCTTCATGCATATATACCAATAGACATGGTTCGCATGTCTCAAACTTTTCAAAAACGAGTGAGTCCAAAGATCCATCAACATGGAGCTTCTTCATGCGTTTTATACCATTATGACTTACATGGCAGTGCCACAAGTAAGTGGTACTATCATTACTATCTTATTACTTTTGGCATGAACATGTGTATCACTATGATCGAGATTCAATGAACCATTCATTTTAGGTGCAAGACCATTGAAGGTTTTATTCAAATAAATAGAGTAACCATTATTCTCTTTAAATGAATAACCGTATTGCGATAGACATAATCCAATCATGTCTATGCTCAACGCAAACACCAAATGACAATTATTCAGGTTTAATACTAATGTTGATGGTAGAGGGAGCGTGCGATGTTTGATCACATCAAACTTGGAAACACTTCCAACACATATCGTCAGCTCACCTTTAGCTAGTTTCCGTTTATTCCGTAGCTCTTTTATTTCGAGTTACTAACACTTAGCAACCGAACCGGTATCTAATACCCTGGTGCTACTAGGAGTACTAGTAAAGTACACATTAACATAATGTATATCCAATATACTTCTTTCGACTTTTCCAGCCTTCTCATCTACCAAGTATCTAGGGTAATTCTGCTCCAGTGGTTGTTCCCTTTATTACAGAAGCACTTAGTCTCGGGTTTGGGTTCAACCTTGGGTTTCTTCACTATAGCAGCAGCTGAATTGCCGTTTCATGAAGTATCCCTATGTTCCCTTGCCCTTCTTGAAACTAGTGGTTTCACCAACCATCAACAATTGATGCTCCTTCTTGATTTCTACTTTCGTGGTGTCAAACATCACGAATATTTCAAGGATCATCATATCTATCCCTGATATGTTATAGTTCATCACAAAGCTCTAGCAGCTTGGTGGCAATGACTTTTGGAGAAACATCACTATCTCATCTGGAAGATCAACTCCCACTCGATTCAAGTGATTGTTGCACTCAGACAATCTGAGCACAAGCTCAACGATTGAGCTTTTCTCCCTTAGTTTGCAGGTTAAGAAAGTCGTCGGAGGTCTTATACCTCTTGACGTGGGCACGAGCCTGAAATCCCAATTTCAGCCCTCGAAACATCTCATATGTTCCGCGACATTTCGAAAAACGTCTTCGGTGCCTCAACTCTAAACCGTTTAACTGAACTATCACGTAGTTATCAAAACGTGTATGTCCGATGTTCGCAACATCCACAAACGACGTTTGGGGTTCAGCACACTGAGCGGTGCATTAAGGACATAAGCCTTCTATGAAGCAATGAGGACAATCCTCAGTTTACGGACCTAGTCCGCATAATTGCTACTATCAACTTTCAACTAATTTTTTCTCTAGGAACATATCTAAAACAGTAGAACTAAAGCGCGAGCTACGACATAATTTGCAAAATCCTTTTGACTATGTTCAGGATAATTAAGTTCATCTTATGAACTCCCACTCAGATAGACATCCCTCTGGTCATCTAAGTGATTACATGATCCGAGTCAACTAGGCCGTGTCCGATCATCACGTGAGACGGACTAGTCATCATCGGTGAACATCTTCATGTTGATCGTATCTTCTATACGACTCATGCTCGACCTTTCGGTCTTCTATGTTCCGAGGCCATGTCTGTACATGCTAGGCTCGTCAAGTTAACCCTAAGTGTATTGCATGTGTAAATCTGTCTTACACCCGTTGTATGTGAACGTAAGGATCTATCACACCCGATCATCACGTGGTGCTTCGAAGCGACAAACTGTAGCAACGGTGCACAGTTAGGGGAGAACACTTCTTGAAATTGTTGTAAGGGATCATCTTATTTACTACCGTCGTTCTAAGTAAACAAGATGCATAAACATAATAAACATCACATGCAGTTATATAGTAGTGACATGATATGGCCAATATCATATAGCTCCATTGATCTCCATCTTGGGGCTCCATGATCATCTTGTCACGTCATCGACATGCAAGTCGCGATTCCTATTACAAGAACATGATCAATCTCATACATCACATATATCATTCATCACATCCTTTTGGCCATATCACATCACATAGCATACCCTGCAAAAACAAGTTAGACGTCCTCTAATTGTTGTTTGCATGTTTTATGTGGCTGCTATGGGTTTCTAGCAAGAACGTTTCTTACCTACGCAAAACCACAGCGTGATATGCCAATTGCTATTTACCCTTCATAAGGACCCTTTTCATCGAATCTGTTCCGACTAAAGTGGGAGAGACAGACACCCGCCAGCCACCTTATGCAACTAGTGCATGTTTGTCGGTGGAACCGGTCTCACGTAAGAGTACGTGTAAGGTTGGTCCGGGCCGCTTCATCCCACGATGCCGCCGGATCAAGATAAGACTAGTAACGGCAAGCATATTGAACAAAATCAACGCCCACAACTACTTTGTGTTCTACTCGTGCAAAGAATCTACGCAATAGACCTAGCTCATGATGCCATTGTTGCGGAACGTAGCAGAAATTCAAAATTTTCCTACGTGTCACCAAGATCTATCTATGGAGAAACTAGCAACGAGGGGAAGGAGAGTGCATCTACATACCCTTGTAGATCGCTAAGCGGAAGCGTTCAAGTGAACGGGGTTGATGGAGTCGTACTCGTCGTGATTCAAATCACCGATGACCAAGTGCCGAACGGACAACACCTCCGCGTTCAACACACGTACAGCCCGGTGACGTCTCCCACGCCTTGATCCAGCAAGGAGAGAGGGAGAGGTTGAGGAAGACTCCATCCAACAGCAGCACAACGGCGTGGTGGTGATGGAGGAGCGTGGCAATACTGCAGGGCTTTGCCAAGCACCGCGAGATATGAGGAGAAAGAGAGGGAGGGCTGCACCAACAGGCAGAGATCGAATCACGTGTTATGTGCAGCCCCAGGCCTCACTATATATAGGGAAGAGGGAGGAGGGTGCGCCCCCTCTAGGGTTCCCACCCTAGGGGGTGCGGCAGCCCTAGATGGGAAAGGGGCGGCGGCCAAGGGAGGATTCCCTCCCCCCCAAGGCACCTAGGAGGTGCCTTCCCCTCCTAGGACTCTTCCTTTAGGGTTCCCCCTTCACCCTAGGCGCATGGGCCATGAGGGAAGTGGCGCCCCAGCCCACTTTGGGCTGGATCCCTTCCCACTTCAGCCAATGGGACCCTCCAGGATAGGTGGCCCCACCTGGTGGGCCCCCGAGACCCTTCCGGTGGTCCCGGTACAATACCGATGACCCCGAAACTTGTCCCGATGGCCGAAACAGGACTTCCTATATATAAATCTTTACCTCTGGACCATTCCGGAACTCCTCGTGACGTCTGGGATCTCATCCGGGACTCCAAACAACATTCGGTAACCACATACAAGCTTTCTTTATAATCCTAGCGTGATCGAACCTTAAGTGTGTAGACCCTACGGGTTCGGGAGACATGCAGACATGACCGAGATGTTCTCCGGTCAATAACCAACAGCGGGATCTGGATACCCATGTTGGCTCCCACATGTTCCACGATGATCTCATCGGATGAACCACGATGTCAAGGACTTAATCAATCCCGTATACAATTCCCTTTGTCTAGCGGTATTGTACTTGCCCGAGATTCGATCGTTGGTATCCCTATACCTTGTTCAATATCGTTACCGGCAAGTCTCTTTACTCGTTTCGTAACACATCATCCCGTGATCAACCCCTTGGTCACATTGTGCACATTATGATGATGTCCTACCGAGTGGGCCCATAGATACCTCTCCGTTTACACGGAGTGACAAATCCCAGTCTCGATTCGTGCCAACCCAACAGATACTTTCGGAGATACCTGTAATGCACCTTTATAGCCACCCAGTTACGTTGTGACGTTTGGTACACCCAAAGCATTCCTACGGTATCCGAGAGTTGCACAATCTCATGGTCTAAGGAAAAGATACTTGACATTAGAAAAGCTTTAGCATACGAACTACACGATCTTTGTGCTAGGCTTAGGATTGGGTCTTGTCCATCACATCATTCTTCTAATGAAGTGATCCCGTTATCAATGACATCCAATGTCCATGGTCAGGAAACCGTAACCATCTATTGATCAACGAGCTAGTCAACTAGAGGCTTACCAGGGACAGATTGCGGTCTATGTATTCACACGTGTATTACGATTTCCGGATAATACAGTTATAGCATGAATAAAAGACTATTATCATGAACAAAGAAATATAATAATAACACTTTTATTATTTCCTCTAGGGCATATTTCCAACATAATTCTAGTACACTATATGCGGGCTTCCAATGTGCGTGAAATTATCACCTTTATATACAACTTCTCCAGACATGGAAAGCATTGCAGCAAGCCAATAATCTTGTTCAAATCAAAACTATTCATTTGGATATATAAGATCTTGACAGAATCCAACACCATTGATAGGCCATCCATGGAGAAACTCTTCATTGAGCATAGAGCATAATATTAGTACAAAATGTGTATTCCAAGATGATATATAAATTATGCGCAGACATTTAAAATGCATCTTATCGTTACAAGTGTAGATGATAATATAAAGTACCTGAAGAACTATGGAGCCAAACACCATATTGAAATGAGCACAGAGATCATGTATTACACCCAAGGTCTCCAGTTTAGGCGCAGAGAGGACAGTTATTTGCAACGGTGAATAACTAGAATCAAGGATCAAGCTTTGAAGTGAAGGGGCATCTTGGATGATGAGCTTCCTTCCGTCAAAAGAAATTCCAATTCTTACAAGGTTAGGCGACTTTATTTGGAGACAACCGATTCTAACTGTGAAAACAAGCACCAAGCACTTCAGCGCAGGGCAATTGGAGTGGATGATGTTGTGCAATGAGGCCTCCGATATACGAACCCGCACAACTGAAAGTTTCTCGAGAAATGGGAGTCAAAGGTTTAGTACCAGATTGTCTGGTAGGTAGCACAGTGCAAACGTGGCGGTGTGGAGAGAGGAGGAAACTGCAAGATGGACATCGGTGCTGAGGGCACAAGTTCATGGCGTTTGGTATGTGGTATGTGATTTCTAGGGGAATAGTAGAACTCAAGCAGCTGTAGTTCTGTGAATTCAGGGGATTTCAGCCAAGCGTCCACCGTGCAGGGCATGGTATGCTTGCTCAGGTAGCATGACAGGATGCAGAGGCCTTGAACGGAGCCCTGGTGGGAGGAGATGATGGCTCTGGGGATTTCAAAATCATTGAAGAGAGATAGCTGACGACAGTCGAGATTAAGGGGCACAGCGCACCATAGAGGGCGCCACCGAATTGAGATGACTTGGGTGCGACAGCAATCCTTGGTGGGGAGAAGCGAGATGATCTCCCCAAGGACGGCGTCTGGGAGATCGCTGATGCGGTCCACCCGAGATTCTACCGGTTCCTGGGATCCGGTCGGGGCGGAGTCGCCGCTTCTCCCTGCGCTGCCGGGTGCAGGATCTATAACAGGCGTCGCTGCTGGCGGGAGCCTCATCTTCTTGGCGCTGGGGTCAGCCGACTCCATTTTCCTTGAGGGCGTCGCGTCTCCCTCATGGATTTGAGCAGAGTAACGAATGACGAGCCTAGTTGTAGTGCGAGCGAAGAAGAAGGGGAGCTGGGGGTTTTCTGTAGGAGTGAGGAAGAAGGGGAGCTGGGGGTTTTCTGTAGGAGTGAGGTGAGGAATTTGGTGGTACGAGTGGAGTGAGCTGACGTGAGGTGGGTGGGAGAGGGAAGAAGAAGAGCACCTAGGTTTGTTGG
>NC_041393.1:49775421-49861207 GCF_002162155.2 Triticum dicoccoides
GGTGTGCTGGGTGTGGGTAGTGTGGATTGGCTGTTTTGTCTTGGGCCCAGAGAAACAATTACTACTAGTACAGTGGAGACACTCTACAGCTACCCAGAAAAACAATTACTACTAGTACAGTGGAGACACTCTACCGCTTCTGGCTCCTCCTAGGTCATTGAAACGTCTCCCTCTACTGAATGTCGTTCTACTTTTGTTCACTGACATGCGGGCCATGCAGTGCGCAGGCCCAAATGCCATCCACCAAATTAGAAGGCAGTATGCAGGCGGAGAGTCAACCCGGTCGTCGCGCGGCAATAACGAGTCATCGTATCACAAAACCCCACCTCCCCGCAGTCTAAGTTTGACGGACAAAGCAACCATCATTTCACTCTTCGCTGAATCCCCTTCTCCCTCACCTTCTTCAAGAAAGGCAACACTCACATCTGCCACTGTTCTTCTCTCCCAACGAAGGGAAGGTAAGCGGATCTGTGACGTTGGTATATTTTCGTTCAGAAAAAAAAGAACTTTTGCAAAGTAGTAACCGATCCTCACTCATTTTTTTGTTTCATTGTCATTGCGATTGTGTTTTCCTTTCAGTGGTCTCCTAGTATTCGTCAGTTTCATGATGGAGCAAGGAGAACCAGGCAAAGATCTGTCAATATTGGAGCAGACACGGGAGGCTGATCCCCACGAGACAGAGAGCTCCCAAAAGATGGAGGCAACCACCGAGCCAACCCCAGATACGCTCACGGCCACTACTGAGATGGTCAATGCCCCGTTTGAGGTTATAGCCCCCGTGGCACTGCAGGAGCAGTTTTCCCCCTTCGAGGATGTGTCCCCCCCGCTGAGCTTCCCAAGGTGATTTCCTTCTTTGCCGATCTCGATTGTGGTTTTTCATCTAAGTATGTGGTGACTAATAATGCAAAATTTTATTAGCTTCAATGCCATGCTATACATAGTGGTTTAAATAACTTGTGTTTCTTATATTGAAAAGTAATTCAGAATTTATTTCTGTTTCAATTAGAGCCCTGATGCAGACAAGGATTGTGTGGTTGTGCATGTCACTCGCTATGAGGCGGACGACCTAAATATACGCACTGGGAAAACAGAGTTCTTAGCTGTTGGATCCTGGAAGCCATTTGTGGTTATACCAATGAAGAGGTGTATTCCAGCCTCACTATTGTCAGGCGTGTTGTCCAGGGTGTACTGAAGCACAAGAAGTTCAAAGCTACTCCTTCGTTTGTGAGGCATACTGTTCTTGTCAAGCTTATGCAGGAAGATGACGTGGCATGCCTCCACAAACAAGTTTATCAGTGGCAAGGCCACAAGGTTGTCTTCATGAAGGTTCACAGGATTGAGCTGCTACGGCACGTCCTCGGTGATGTTCATGGCAAGGTCCGTCTTGTGTCCAGCCCAAATTAGATCGAGGCATGAAATAGTTGCCCCAACTAGTGTTTAATAGTAGTTTGGATTGTGTCTAATTATCCAAACCTTGCCTGTTATCGACCCCTCTGGGGCTAGTACTCTGTTTGAATCCGTCTATGGGAACTGCTGCTACTTTTGTGTGCCCGTGAATCATGTGAGAACCATCGTAATTGTTGCCGAAACAGATGCGTCCTCACTAGTTTTTTCATGAATATGGCATGGTAAGACATAAGTTGTCATGGTTTATCATACGAGCAGTGTGTGTTTTGATGAAATAGAGCACTCGTTCAAGAACCGTGCGCCGACGTATACATAAGTAGTACTTGTGAACACTGTTGGTGCTACTCCACTTGTAAGCAGTTGTGCAAAACATGGCACATTGGCTCAGCTCGCTTCAACACTAGGCTATCGACCAGCTAACAATCAACAATCTGTTGTCTGACATATAAGCAACTATGTATCTTGTTATAGTGGTTCATGCAGTTAATTGAGGCCACAATGTAATAAATTCCAAACGTTCAACGGTAGTCCAGCACTCATGTGGAACACTCACATTAAACTCGTCTTCATAAAAATCTTGAAAAGCACAAGTTAAGCAGTTTTATACATCTCAATGATTCATAGAACATAACAAACATAGTCTAGTTCACAACAAAAGACAAAGTTGTGAGAAGGTTTACAAATCAGGAAAAAACAAGCAAGGCTTCTCTGAGCAAAGGGCCTCCCGGCAGGCTTAAATTTCCTGGAGTTCACTCTGGTTTTTTCTTGTTGCCACCATCCAGGGTTAGGTTCTCTCATTCCAGAATAACCAATTATAATTGTGGTCTCAGCTGGAATGCTGAACTGAACCGTGCAGTGAACTGACCAGTTGAAATGCTTGTGCATTCCACTAAATTTAAGCACCGTTATTTGCAGAAATAAGCAGACCACAATGCCTCTTGTCCGTGCACCTGTCCAAAAAACCGCCGTGCAGCCATGCCAGCTAGTCCTCGGTCCATGGAAGAACTGGCAGAAAGTGCATTCCGGGCTAGGATGTAGTTGTTTTTGCTCATCCCTGCACTGCAATCAGGAAGTAAAACATACGAATCAGCTTCTTTTAGATTGCATTGGTCATTCTACCTTAGTTACTACCAATGTAGGAATACCTTGAAGACTGGAGGTTAGACGACGGCAACGAGGGATAGCCATCTCATTTTGCGCAGTTGTACTAAAACTGAGGTGTGTGCTTTTGATTGCGCGGATAGAAACGATACGGAGATAGACATCCCGAAACGATATGGAGACAGACATCCCTGTTTGCGCAAATACAAAATACAGTTATTTAAACAGTGACAGATATTACTACTTCCCCCCGTTTCCTCTTAGAACCAAGTCCTAGATTCATGCTATAGCTTTCCCTCTTTCTTCCCTGTTTGAACCAACGCTTTGAGTTGACTGTATGAACTAGCTTTACTTCTAATAATAGTAGAAGTCTAGGTGGCTTTGGAACAGTGGACGAAAGTAGAAAAGGATCCACACGAAGGGGGAAGAGCTGGGGCAGTGGAGCAAGGCAAGTTTCAAAGGAATATATACCCGAGGGTCATCGGCATGTGGCAAAGATGGCGTCGGGAGGCCGCATCTTGGCCACAATACCGCAGGGAGGAAGAAGGGGGCGGAGGCCCTCCTGAGCCGGCGCTCTCTCGAAGAGAACGGCACGGCCGCTGATCGGGACGCGCGGGCAACCGTTGGTCTCCTCCCTCACCACCGACGACAGCATGAACGATGCACCTACACCCCCTGCCCCGGTCGAGGTCGTCCGGCCGGATTTGTGACCAGCCGTGAGCTGAGAGATAGTGTGTGGCCACCTATGTCTTGCTTAGATCTGGAGAGCATGAGAGAGTGAACGAGAGGAACCCTAGTAAAGCAAGCGCTAAGGCTCCTGCTTTTATACATAGTGGAGTGATTTTGTCGTACCGGCTTCAAAAAAATGCGGTCCTAAGTGTACCCGCGAGTGGGTGTGAGAGAACTAGTGTGTGCATGCACTGCTTCTCTTCATGAGAGTACAATATATACTATGCCCAAAGAACGTTTGCTGCAAGAGTAATAATATAAGTGTGTGATGTGTGAGCTAAAATAAAATATGTGCACCGTCTTTTGTTTTTTATAAGTTCTGAGGGTAGGGTGTGAAGAGCACATATGTGTGTGACATCTACCTGCAGATAGACGATGGGTGCCACGTGCGAGTCTGCGAGAGGACTCGGGAGAGCTGTGACTCGTGAGGGTGTGTGTGCATGAGAGAGAGAGGGGGCACGTATCAATGCAATGCATGTGTCCGTAAATCATTATCCGACAAACGTTCGCCACAAGCCTTTTCCTGACGAACGCCGTAAGAACCGTTAGATCAGCATCCGACAGTGTCAGTTTTGCCATGTCATTTAACAGAACAGCCACTCCTCCTACACACAAATCTTCCACGTGAGTGTTAGCAACTGCCGTATGCTCCCTCCGTTCCGAAATGCAGTGCATATAGCTTTATTGAAAATTAGAACCTCGCAAGCTTTTACCGAGTTTTCGTGTACCAAATTGCACATGTAGAATACCATGTATATATCATTTCATTCATCTTCGAGAGGTAACTATAAAGATGGGTGAGGAGTCTACAAAGAAAGACCATCGTATCACACGCAGCAATTTCAACCATCCTTAAGTGTCGAGGAATATCATAGGAACTCTATATGATATGATTTTTATATGATTTTTTTTCTTTAGAGCCAATTGGTTCATAGGAATAGATTCATATACTCTACATTTCAAAGGAAATAAACATGATATCATTTCTATAGCTTTAGAGCCACTTGGTTCATATGAATGGATTCCTATACTCCCTTAATTTCAAAGGAAAATAAACATTAGCGTATATTCAATAGAAAAGTTCCTATGATATGGACCAAATTACATCTCTTTACTAATCCCTCCTCATAGGAATTGAGATACATGTCATCTCTAGATTCAATAGAAAAGTTCCTATGATGTGAACCAAATGACATCTCTTTTCCAATCCCTACTCATAGGAATTGAGATCCTCCATGTCATCTCTTTCCCCACAACTTCCATGTATACATCTTCTATTCCTAAATAGATAGTACAACCCACTAGTAGTTTTTTTTCCAAAACATGGAACTATGGCACAAGAACTATATAGTGTGCCAATAACTTTGAAAGATGGTCGCTGGATGAAGCTAACCCGACAGTGCAGAGATGGGAAAATCCGAGCACTACTGGCCTTTGGATATTATCAACATTCCACCAGATATGCCACATGTACTATTTAGAAGACTCCATGGTTGAACTTAAGCATAATGCACAAACCTCAAAACACAAGCACTTCTCCTTTGTTCTAGAATCTTCTGTATCATAATTGATTATTTTTTTCTAAATGAATTGCCATTATTTGTTTTTTACTTTATGATTTATAAAGCACAACCCCATGAATCTTAACATTTTTATAAAACTAATTGATTTTGAATGAGATGAACTATAAGAACTAAACGAACATCTACATCAAGCATATATGACTCAAAGCTTTACATGCTATAGTGTTTATTTATTCATAATTTGGTTTCGAAATCTCATGCGTTCAATACATGTGTGCCTTAGTAGCTTTGAGTAGAGTAGCAAATTTCACGCGGCCCCGGGTATATCAAAATGCAGGGCCCATGCATCATTGCCTTTCGGTCGAACCTACATCCACAATTTTTTGTACGTGCTATATCTCCACTGGTCCCTGAACCCAAAATGCTGCCTCATTCCCGTAAAACCAAGCGGCCTACACATATTTAAGGCGTCGACTCGAACCCGTTTACTACGACGTGGCCCCGCACTCCGTAGTACTCCTACAAACCCTACCACCACACTCATCATCGGTTTTCTTCAAGAGGACGAGGGAGAAGCCGATTTGTAGTGGAGGCGCTTTTAAAAAAAAGGATCTGTAGTGGAGACCCCTACCCTAGGGTGCCCTAGGTAGATGCCGCACGCATCATTGTTTTCTCTTTTCTTTATGCTCTTGCGCCCTAGAGTGAAATGATGGTTGCTTCGTCCGTCCAGCTTAATGTGGGAAAGGTGGGGCTTTGTGATCTGACCCCTCATCGCTCATTTTCTACTACTGCGTCGCTACGACCGGGGTGCCTCCAATTACAACCGCTGCTTCGAACTGTAATTTGGTGCATCGCACGTGGAAAAAAATGGTGGATGAGCCACATGTCTGCCAAAGGGGTCCTGTTAAGTGTGTCGCCATTTCGTGTGCTGACTGACCTTGCTTGAGTTGCTACGCCAACACGACAGGAGCAGCCTACCACTTGGTTTTGCTCCTTGGTGAATCTCGACTATATTGATCTAAAAATATACGTGCTGAACTACCCTCTCCGTCTCGGTTTTTTACTTGTAGGCATCTCGGTTTATAGGGTCTGCACGTAGTTCTAGGTCATCCATTTGACTAACTAAATATGAGTTACTATGTCACAAAAAGTATATCATTGCATTCTTATTGGTTGATATGTGAAGAAACAAGAAACGAGGTAGAAGTTAATGCACCGCGCCTTAGTATTTTGGGATTATTTGGTTTTCGTAAGATGACTTACTCACCTAGACGGAGGGAGTAGTTGTATTTAAAAGTCAAGGGCGGGGCTTTTCCTGCGCGGTAGGCGGGGCAGTTCCGCCTAGTCGGTTTGACAGAGACGCGAGAAGACGAGGGAGTAGGCTGCTGCAAACGTAGGGCTGTGTGATTTGATAGCAAGTTACTGCTGGACAGGTGAGGCCCCGTGATTTGACTTGCCATTATCATTTTAACTGCGGCGCTACGACCGGCGTGAGTCTCCCGATTCCTGACCACCTCCACATAGGTGCCTCTCCCAATGCTCCACCATGTAGTAGTAGAGGCTGGCTCTTGCATGAGAGTCCACTTCTCCACTTTTTCCTTGCCTCTCTTTCCTCCACATATGCACAAATGCCATGTAAAGCGCACTATTGTACTTACTTGCTCCTACAGGTGCTTAAGCTTGCCACATAGGCATAAAGTTTGATGTGGCAAGTTAATCAAGAAGAGAGAGTCTAGTTTGGTGACCCAAGGAAGAAACGGTGCTAAGCGCATGTACCTAGGTGAAAAGACAATTTTGAGTCTATAGCTAATTAAATGAAGCAAACTTAGCAACACCATTTCATTGGAAGAGGTCACTCCTTGGAAAATGCAATAAATACTAGTACTCCCTCTGTCCCATTATATAAGAACGTTTTTGACACTACACTAGTGTAAAAAACGTTCTTATATTATGGGACGGAGGGAGTACGAAGAAAGAGATAGAGAGGAGTAAAAACACTTATAGCCAACCTTGTTGTAGTATGAGTGACTAAGTGATGACTATGTATGACATGCCAACATCAGATAGCCTAACGCACCGTGTTAAATCTCCAAGGGCGCGACCGCGCGAGTGACGCGACGGTCGTGGTAGGCGCGACCATGATATGGGCTGCTGGCAGCCCTTGGATCTGAGATCAAAGGGTCGCATGCTAAGTTGCTGAAAATTTTAAGAATAACCCTCCAAGATAGGATATTCACCCATAGGTCTAGAATCACGCCATGCAACTGTTCGATCTCAAATCCAAGGGCTCTCGGAAGCCCGTATCATGGGAGAATGGAAAGCCACTACCCTGCCGTTTGCAAGCTAGTAGTTCGCTCCTACTCATCCCCGCACGTCCTTTAATACTACGGCGGTTCGCTCCTAGTCGCCCCGTCCATTCACATTAGTACATTACGGAAGTTCCACTAATCCTAACCCTCTTCCCAAATCCATGGCATCCCAAATCTCCCCGATCGGCGGTGAGTACAAGGTTAGAACCATCACTGGCGATGAGTTCGACGTCATCTACACCCGTACTTCCGCGACGGTGAAAGGATGCTTTTCTCGCTTCAGACGCATGTTCGAAAACTCACATGATGAGTGGGTCGCTGGGCTAGATGTTGAGTACACCACAGTCATGGGACGAGAGAAGGATCTAAAGGACGAAGAGAGGAAGAAGCCCGCCGTGATCCAGGTTTGCGTACATAACGTTTGCTTGGTCTACCACATATGCCATGCCGACGTTGAGTGCCAGGATTTTAAGAACTTCCTCGAGGACAAAACAGTCAAATTCATTACTGTAGACTTTAAGAACGACAAAGAAGTCCTGCGTCGGATAGGCCTCGTTGTAGGCAACCCCTTCGACCTCCAGAAGAATCGGCTGGTGCCCTCTCATCAGCCTTCAATGCTGACCCTGGCAGGAGCCATGGTTCATCCTTCATACGGTAAACGGGAGAAACCTCCATACACGTTTCATCGTCATGCATGGCAGCGGAATGTACTAGATATAGACCACATCCAGTATGCTGCAATGGATGGCTACCTTCGTTTCAATATCTACAAGGGTTCGATGAAGAGCAACAGCCAAGTTGGCGGTTCAAGCAAAGAAGTATCGGCCAAGAGGAAGAGGGACAAGGACGAAGTCGAGGACGTGGACGAGGACTCCGAGTAAGGTGGCAGTGTCGTTGCACTGTGGTGGTTTTAAACTTCTAATGCAGTGTCTACCGGATTAGTTGCATAGTTTAATTTCAGGTGTGCTTAGTTTAATTTAAGGGGTGTGTTGTGCTGAGCCCCCAGCAGAACTATGTTATGTTTCTTCTCATTACTTTAACTCTTCAGTATGTACATACTAGTACTAGTATTTCTTTAATAGAATTTAGCACCCCAATTAAGCACGTACTAGCTTTTTTAATAGTACTATATGCATAATTTGGCGACGAGCGCTCTCTATATGTACCACCTTTTTTTAAAATTTCAATTTTTGCTCCATGGCGCAATCCATCGATAGTGGAGTACTACCTCCGTCCTGGTTTATTGGTCCTCATTGTAATCTGTGCCAAATTTTGACTATAAATTTAACTAACTAAATGGTCATGCATGTCACAAAAAAATATATATTTGAAAACTATGTTCGAATATGAACCCAGCGTTATGATTTTTGTTAACATGCACTAACATTTTGTCAGTTAAATATTTGGTCAAAATTTAGCACAAACTACATAGGGGACTAATAAACCAGGCCGGAGGTAGTACTACTGTACAAAAGCATACATTTATTAAAAGGCTAGCATACTGTTCATCACATATATATATAGCCAGTTAAATTCTCAACCTAGAACGACGTGCATGCCATGTAGTAAACCGATCCGGGGGAAGTATAGTAAAAATGAGGTGATTTTACCGAGCGATCGGCTTGGGAGCATGGCCTGTCATGCGGTCCTACGTGTCATGATGTACCAAGGCAATGCGCGTGTCCCTCTTGAGGCGGAAGCAATACTAGTACGTGGTTTGAGATGATGTTGAACCGAAGTGTGAAATAATGGTTGCTTGATTCGTCTGGGAAGGTGCGGCATTGTGATTTGACGTCTCATTGCTCATTACTACTACTGGGCCGATACGAGTGGGGTGCGTCCCCCTGCTATTCTGCATTGTTATTTGGTGCTTGACACGTCGACCCGGTTGCTATATGTCCCACATGTCAGCGACAGGAAGTACAGAATTCATGAAAGGGAGCGTCGATGGAGGAGTATACTACAGAATTCGTGAAAGGGAGCGACTTAGTTTTGGAAAAATCTGTTTTTTCGGAGTACGTACCCACTAGGGTTTATAGGGATCATCTAAAAAACATTTGTTTTTCCGTTTGATAAGTCTGAATTCTACTATACTAGTAGTAGTACCATTACATGTTGGATTTCGAGGTGCGTTAGATCACCCGACACAAGCAGTGTCAAGAGGAAACTAACCAATGCATGTACAAGTTCATGGAAATTTAGTGGTCATTCATGCATTCGTTCTAATTAATGCCTTGGTAAACACAACTTCATGAGAAAAATGAGCGTACTGTGCAAACTACGAAATTAATTCGACCACTCACCGTCTACCTTGGTTGGAGAGATTTGGAAATTGAGCCATAAACTGGAAAGGCTCGATTACTATTTGTGGCCTTGTATAGATGCAAAATGTATTTTTTTATAGTGGCCTTGTATAAGTAAATGGAGGGAGTACTAACCAAAGTACGTACGTACTAGTAGGGACGAGGAGTAAACGGAGGGAGTAGTAAAATTTTCTCCTCGTGCTGCGAGCCACCGCGCGCGTGGGTGAGGGAGCGGGCGTAAAGGCGTACAGTAGTACTAGTAAGCTTCACCTCATCCTGCGAGCCACCGCGCCTGTGGGCGGGGGAGACGGCGTGCTAAGCAAGTTTCTCCTTGTTCTGCGAGTTGACGGGACACATCAAAAGTACTCCAGTGTATAGAGCCTTGCCTCTAAGGTAGGCCCCACATGGTTTGCCTCTTTTTTTAATTTAACATAATGCGTCAAGTGGCAATTTGTTTGTTCATCCGTGGTAGACGATCCTCCCTCCACCAAGTGGACAACCAGTACACATGCCAAATTACCACGTGGGCTGCCTTTTTCATACAGAAATGAGCTCCATCGTGTACCCGCGCGGGTGTGGCTGGGAAAGAGACGGGAGTACGTGCGCCGTGCGTGCACCTCTTCTCTTTGTGCACGTCCCCCACCTACGTGGGTGTGTGTGAGAGAGATACAAAACTAGATATAATGCGCCGTCCATCCCCATGCCTCCGCCCAGTCCGACCACCAGTCACCACCACGGCACCATGCCCTACTCCTCCTCACCTTATCTCTCATATTTCTCCCTCCTTTTTTATATACAAGGGGCCGGTATCAAAATTACAATTTGCAGATATACAAGGCCACTAACACTAATCGATGCAATATTAATGGTGTTTGCCTCATGGTACTAGCAAAGGAGGACATTAATTATCCCTTGCATGCATGCGGGAGTTTGTAAAAAAAATGCATCTTGATGTTCCATGCAATGCACGGGCATCTTGCTAGTCCATGAAAACAACACATGGCAAAATTCCACGGCGAACGAGGGATTTGAATCTGTTGGGAGGGGCTATTTGGATCTTGCCCGGGGTAGCCAAAATATTGGCGACCCTTTTGTCCACTAGTGCCTTTGCCACCGATGAACGAGGAATGGCTCGGGTGCTCATGCTGTCATGCATTCTCCAGCGCGCACGTTGGAGACGAGCCCGCACGAGCTGTGTTTTTTGTCCCACAACGCCGCCGGAGCCACCCGCAGACCGACCGGCGACTCGCAAATTATGCCATCCAACCATAGCCGCACACATTATGACAACAACTCAACCAACCGGATGAAATTCAGGCAAACACGTAGACAAACTGATATTTCATATAAACAACAATGGAAATCATATAAAATACCGGGTTTCACACAAACATGACATATTTTATTACATTCAAATGAACTACGCGGTGCTAGTTCTGGACAGCACAGGTATATAATACCTGGCCTAAATGGTCGCCCGCCGATCGATTTGTGTTCCTCATGTACGGCAGCACGATCACCGGACTGTCGGGAGCCCCAGAGGTATATGCTTCAGCACAAAGGACATCTTGCTTCCCCACTACCCAACTGATATCATTGGCTGGTGCGAAGATGATGGTGGCCGGCATCGGTTCGAGTTCATCACCGGCCACTACTTCGCCATGGCTGGCACCGACTCGAGTTCATCCTAACATTCCCCTCTTCCGTGGAGCCCATGCGGGGTCGACGAAGGTCCTCGCAACAAAAGGATCCGGCAATACACCTGTTGTGTACGCCGGCGTCGCCTCCGCGGTGGCCTTCATGGGACCCAAGCGGCGGCGGCCTCCCGTGTTCTACTTCTCGATGATGGCGGCGGACGCGGAGGCGCTGGCCACTGACTCGTCGCTCTCCACGCACCCGGATTCTGTCGCTGCTTGCATGGCGCGGCCGCTGGCATGGGAGTCTCGGCCACAGAAACGGGAGACGCGGTACGAGGCGGCAGCGTGGACGGCAGCAACGACGCTCGTGTGCTGCTCCTCGTCGAGCTGGCCTGGAGCGGCGAGTTGTTGAACCGTGCACCGGCTTGGGGCGGCAACTGGCTCCGTCGGGCGAGGGGAGGGAGGTGGATCAGCAAGCTGCATAGCTCGTATCCGGCGGGCTACCCAGCCGGCTTGGATGCGGAATAACTACTCTTCGTAAGCCATTGTAAGAGTGGACAAAATGGTGGAGGAGATAGGGGAGCGGCGGAGGTGTGCGATTCTTGGCCGGCGTTTGGCCTCATTTAAATAGGAGATTAAATAGATGGCGGACGGGAGGAGCTCAGCCGGCGTTGCGTTTAACGGCGGCCCGGTCATGAACGGACGTGTGTCCAGAGTGGGTTTCTCGGCTTCCACACGGGCGGGTTTCATAGAGGCGTTTGAATGCGGCACGGAGGGGTGTTCAGCCAGGCGTGCCGCGAGTGGCGCCCTCGACTCTGACCTAGGACACCGCACCGTTCTTCCACTAACGTGTGGGCTCTTTGGGTGCATGGCTTGCATGTTAGTGACCCAACGCAGGCAGCGCATAGCAGAGGAACCTTTGGTGGGCCAGGGCGGTCAGAAGCAGGCATTTCATAAACCGATGATTGTTCATTGAGTGTGACGTCATCTTTTTCATGTAGTTAAGCCTACTATGTTGATAGCCCGTTTGATACGTTGTGATTCATAAAGACCGATGAAAACATCAATATTCTACTTATCACAGATAAAATTGATTAATACCCGTAACAATCCATGTCCTTAACAAAGGGTGCATGCATGTATAGGTTGAGCGTGTGTCTTGTGTCGTGTGTTGTGTGCATGCAGGTGTGCGAGTGTTGCGTGCGTGCAAGGGTGCGTTTCAGTGTTGCATGCATGGGTGCGTACGTGCGTGTGTTCGTGAGTGCATGTGTACGTGTCAGTGTTGCACGCCAGCATGCGTGCGTGTGTACGTTATGTGTACGTGTCAGTGTTGCACGCCTACATGCGTGCGTGTCTTGCGTGCGTGCATGTGTACATGCGGGGTGAGGCTACACGTCAGTCGACTGACTTTTTCATCTCTGGTCATTAGATTTTCCAGCCGTTGGATACGAAATCAAGGGCCTCCAGTTTATCATCAAACTCCACCCCTCCTGAGCCGCCAGCCACTACAGACCGAACCGCCCGCCCCCGCCGCTCGCGGCCGGCCCGCCCTCCCCGAAACCACTCCCCACCGCCGGTCCGCCACCGCACCGGCCATCCCTCTAGCCCCCTCCCCCCCGCGCCGAGCTTTTTCTCCAGGGATCCCCACCCCACCGCCCAATGAACGCCCCCAACTGCCGGTGACTGCCAACCAGAGGTCTCACAATTTCAAATACCCACCGACCACTAGTTTATTACCATTTCTGTCCTTCATATACGCACTGACGGGTGGGCCCTATGGTAATGTGCGCTGCTCAATGTGGTCTGTTTGACTGGTCAATTGATCGTGTTATCAACAAATTACGGAGCTGTATGGTGAGCCAATGACCGTATGATCACCCTAAAATGTACTCCTATTTTATTAACACAGTACAGACTCAAACTACCATTTCTTTCTTTCATATACGGGCTGACAGGTGGGCCCCACGGTTACGTGCCCCGATGGTGCAACACTCGTTGTGCCATTTGACTGGTCAATTGATTGTGTCATCAACAAAATATGGAGTTGTACGGGTGAGCCAGTGACAGTTTAATCATGACATGTATTTGTTTAACACGGTACAGACGCAAGGGCTCATATATACACGCAAGCACTCACCACTATAGGTGCACACACGTGAACGCTACCCCTATGAGCACCTTCGAGAGAGTGGGCCAGCATATATGATCTTGAGATTTTACGAAGTCACCATAGGTGCCTCGTAGTCGAGTGGAACGTCTCCTCCCACTGAACGTACATCGCCGGAAAATACTGAAATTAACACAAGATAAATGCGAGCACCGGGACTTTAACCTTGGTGGGCTCGAGAAACCACTGTCCTCTAACCATCCAACCACATGTTGGTTAGCACGACAAAATGTATGTGGTGACCGTGATGAGCTTATTCTGAAGTCCAGTCACCATATCGTGCTTTCGCTTCAAATACAATGACCGTAAGTGTCGTCAACAAAATACGGAGCACGCATCAAATGCAAAGTCCGTCAGTGTCATCAACAAAATATGGAGACGTATCATGAGCTAGATACCGTTGTACTATTGTATATGCTTATTTTCTTAGTGGCCGATTGCGTGTGTGGTGTGGTGGGCACATCATTTCTAGTTGTGGTGGGTCAGCATGAAGACTCATGGGTCGGTTCCATCCTGCGCCACATATAGGTTGGACCGAGACGTGTTATACGGAGACCCATGTGGAGGACTCAGCGTACAACACGAAGCTACCAGAGTCACGGAGGACTCTATCCCCACTGGTGATAAGCCGACTATATATGATTTGTAACCCTAGGCCCTTAGTATGTTATACAAGCTTGGGGGCTAGTTCGTCGATAGTATACACACACGCACAATGCCTGGTATTCACATGTACTTTGTACACACCCCTAACACTAATATACAGTACCAATAGTAGGCTCTTTCTTCAACTGCAAGGGTCCGATCCGAACTAGGGTAAAACTTTGCCTCGTATTACCATCCATCCTAACAGCCAGGGATATCCTACCAAATGATATGATGAAATCATATCTGCCAACTACTATTAGAGAGGTGTGTTGGGGGGGGGGGAATGTGTGCGAGAGAGGCCTAAAGATAATGTGTGTGCGGGAGATATGTAGGGACATATATGTGCGTATAGAGGGCTAGTAGAGACCCTGCATGCGTATATATGCATGTGAGAGAAATAGTGTTTTCCAACTGAGATTAGTGAAAAGAGTGGTACATAGTAGTCAAAAAGAGAGAGAGAGAGAAACAGAGAGAGCATGTGCGTGAGACACCCTGACACCCTGAGAGAGATTGTGAGCATGTGTGAAAGAGAAATGCCGATGCATATAAAGTGTGTGCACTTATGCGTTAGATAGAGAGATATATAACGCGTTTGTGAGAATGGGGCGAGGCATAGTGCATCTACGTGTAAAAGGCGGTTCTATGCATTAAATTAAAATATAAATGGCATTATTATATTTGGATGAGATCATGAATTTTACAAATTTGCGTATGGACGAAAATCGGTCTATCAGACACCCATACTCTATTGAATTCTAGCATGTGCATGTGTTTATTTCATATTATCGATCCATAGAGTGAGAGCGGTTTGAAATACAGGCAATGGATGCTTTTGCAATTCATATATAAAAATTAATTAGTGCACTTCATGTTGTTAGTGTGAAGCACTTTATATATTTGTCACTTGCATGGATACATTCCAAATTGCTAGCTACGAAACAAAATACATGTCGAATTCAACATAAAGGGGGTTTCAAAGATTCGAATTCATAGGAAGTGCATTCATCTATTTGAACCTGAGGTAATGGCATTTGTAAATCAGATGTAAAAGGGGGCATCAATCTTTGTTGTGAGTTTGAACATGCTATATATATTCATATGTGTATCTAACTTTTTTTTGCAACCAAGGAGATTATACCTGGAACCATGCATGAACTGAGGTAAGTTGCATATTTTTTAGTATATACTCATGTACAATGTATATTAAAATGTACCCCCTCAATTCCAAAATAATCGTAGCTTTAGGATTTTCAAGAGTAAAGATTTGTGAAGTTTGACAAATCCTGAAAGTTCAATTCAAGAGAACCAAAAACGTTAATGCTTCTGCTCCCATTGAACGAAGCGCCAAATAGGCCTCTGGTCACCCGAAACCGCGTGAGACTAATGTTTTGGTGGTAGGAAATTACTGTCCTGACTCTGGCCTGTGTTGCCTATCAGCCCGATGTCCAAAGGTCTAAACCGGGGTAGGTTTGTAACTTCACCAAGACGCCAGTCTCAACCGCCTCCGAGAAGCATTCATACGCCGTGGGCGCCTAAACACCCATGCGCTCGACCGAAATCTATCCCGCCCACATTTGGGACACCTGACATGACTGTCCTACCCCCAACCCGCAATATGTCTGAAACTTTAGATGCGGGCAAAGTTTGTAACTTTCCCCAAATTTCAAACAAGCGCGTCTCAAACCAAAACATTGTTCCCCCTTAGTTCCCCGCCGCCCTCCGTTTCCCCATTCATACTCTATGGGCACGAAAACACCCTCTCCACCAGCCGCGAAACCCCAGCCTCCTCCGTCCTCCACCCCATAGCGGCCAATCCACCGCCGCCCTCCTCCATCACGCCGAAGCCGGTACCCCGACGTTGTCATCTAACGCAACCGCAACCGCAACACCCTCAAGGACTTAGCAGCTGAAGACGAGGCAGAGCTACCTCCACGACACCGACGCAGACGTGCGTCGTACCAGAACCACTCCGACAGAGGGAGTCCCGAATTAGGGGGTGTCCAGATAGCCGAACTATCACCTTTGGCCGGGCTCCTGGACTATGAAGATACAAGATTGAAGACTTCGTCCCGTGTCCGGATGGGACTTTCCTTGGCATGGAAGGCAAGCTTGGCGATACGGATATGTAGATCTCCTACCATTGTAACCGACTCTGTGTAACCCTAACCCTCTTCGGTGCCTATATAAACCGGAGGGTTTTAGTCCGTACGACGAACAACAATCATACCATAGGCTAGCTTCTAGGGTTTAGCCTCTCTAATCTCGTGGTAGATCTACTCTTGTACTACCTATATCATCAATATTAATCAAGCAGGAGTAGGGTTTTACCTCCATCGAGAGGGCCCAAACCTGGGTAAAAACATCGTGTCCCTTGTCTCCTATTACCATCTTCCTAGACGCACAGTTCGGGACCCCCTACCCGAGATCCGCGGGTTTTGGCACCGACATTGGTGCTTTCATTGAGAGTTCCTCTATGCCGTCGCCATCAGGAAGGAATGCCTCATCCCGTGTTTAAAGACGGCACCATTGCTAAAGGAGCTTTGCCCATCGGCCAAACTCTCCAGCTAGGTGGTTTTCTTATGACCGCCTATTCGGCCACCACGCCGACGATGACTTCTCGGGTCATCGGAAGCAATCTTCACGTTAACTCGGAACTCGCCGAGCAGTTAGATCCGATGGAGCTCTCTTCCTTAAACGAGCTCTTGGATCGCATCGCCGCCATGGGAGTCGCTACAAACTATGATCAGATTGGGCGTAAACCCGATCTGAGAGAGATCAACTCTCCCCAGGTTACCCACCACGTTGTTGTGGTTGAGGAACAATAAGACGACCCTTCCTCTATTTTAAGGACTAGCTATGTCCGGATTCTCCATCCCTCCATGCCAGATTCCCGCGGAGGGGAGGACGTCACTCATTCATTGGACGACATCCAAGAACCCAAGCTTCCAAGTTCGGAACTTCTTGGCCCCTGAGTCTTAGATTGGACGGGGTTCCGAATTTAATTCCACCCGCCCACCCAAACATAAGCGATCTATCCCAAATCCGGCAAGAGCACGCAAAAATAGTACACCATTACTGGGCCAGATTCCTCCTGGTCATCAACAGGATAAAGGATTGCCGCGAGGAGGATGCAATTTCATTCTTCAGCAATAATTGCATGGACAAGGGAATCCTCAATGCCGTAAGTCGTCCTGAAATTACACGCTTCGCTGACTTGGCGTCCATAGTACGAAAGTACTGTGCGATGGAAAGCGCCTGGAAAACCGAAATTAATTTTTGGGACAATCCGGCCCTGAATACAACCCCAGTCCGAAATAAAAGGGTGCATCATCGCCAGGCACCTGGGTTAAATACCAAAAAGAAAAAACCCTCTATAGGCATGGAACCGTACTGGAAGGATGGCTCAATGGACCCTGCAAAATTCATAGCACAGAGGGCGCCACCCCAACTCATAGCCTTAGAGCATGTTGGATACTACGGTAGGTGGCCAAAAGTGGCGAAGAGCTTCTAACTCCAGAGCACCAACCCAAGGATACCAGTACGGTATTAACAGTCTTCGAGACTTTCGCATCAAATAATATGCGGAAACGAACACTCCGCAGCCTTGCCAAAGTCTACCAAGTAGCAATAATAAACCCATGGAGTGACACGGCTATTACCTTTAATGCCAGTGACGAACCTAAATTCCGAACAGCCCGAGCACCAGCCGCATTGGTCCTCAGTCCAATAGTGGACGGCTTTCGCCTTACCAAGGTACTCATGAACGGTGGCAGCGGATTGAACCTCATTTACTATGTGTCCACTGTCCTAACTCCATGCAAGTCACGATACCCGCATTATCAAAAGATAGTGTACGCGGTGTTCATGGCATCCCGGAAGCTGCGACACTACTTTCAAGAGTGTTCAATAACAGTAGCCTCCGAAGTACCTCTTAATGACATTACAAACAACCGCGACATGACGGGCCAGATTGCCAAATGGGCCATTGAGCTCCTCCCGTTTGACATAACCTATAAGCCACGTGAGCTATTAAGTCGCATGTTTTGGCCGACTTCGTCGCCGAATGGACTGAAGCTGAACTCCCTAAAGAGTACGACGCATATTCCAACTGGATCATGCACTTCGACGGCTCCAAAATGTTGGTTGGTCTGGGGGCTGGCATCGTTCTGACGTCCCCAACCGGAGATACGGTTCAATATGTACACCAGATAATGTATATGGACTCCGACAACGCAGCCGAATACGAGGCCCTTCTACATGGCCTCTGGATGGCAGACTCCATGGGCATTCAACGCCTAGAGGTGCGCGGGGATTCAAACCTCACGATATCCCAAATAAATGGAGACTTCGATGCCAAGGATCCGAAAATGGCAGCTTATCACAACGCCGTCCTAAAAATGTCAGCTCGGTTTGAGGGGCTCGAATTTCACCATATAGCCCGGGATAACAACCAGGCAGCAGACGTATTGGCATGCATTGGCGCAAAGCGCGATGCCGTCCCTCCCAACATCTTCCTAGAGAGGCTGTTGAAGCCATCCGTACTATGGGAGGAGGAATCCGGAAATAACAACCCAGACCCAACCGCACTGCCCGACACCGAACATTCTGACACAATCGGTGGTTCTGCCAACGAAGTAACATCGTCAGCCCACATAATAATGGCAGTCATTGCCCCGTGGATGGAACCATTCCTAGCCTACCTAACCAGGCAGGAACTTCCCGAGGACCAAAACGAGGCCCGGTGCATAGTGCGGCGATCTAAAGCCTATAAGGTCCATGAGGGAGAGCTTTACAAGAAAAGCACAACCGGAGTCCTTCAAAGGTGTATCTCCAAAGAGGAAGGGTGGAATCTTCTGGCTGAAATTCATGCCGGACTCGGCGGGCACCACGCCGCAGCTTGGGCCCTTGTAGGCAAGGCCTTCCGTACAGGATTTTATTGGCCGACGGCTAGGGTAGATGCTCAGGACTTAGTCCAACGATGCATCGGTTGCCAGCTCTTTCCTAATCAAAGCCACATGCCACCCACCGCCCTCAAAACTATACTCATAACCTGGCCCTTCGCGGTCTGGGGGCTTGACATGGTTGGACCCCTTAAAGGAGGAACCCACAAGCAAAAATACCTACTGGTCATGGTGGATAAATTCACCAAATGGATAGAGGCCAAGCCTGTTAAGACGGCCGAATCCGGATCGGTGATAGACTTCATATCAGGGGTCGTACACCGTTACGGCGTCCCCCATAGCATCATCACTGATAAAGGCATGAACTTTACGGCTGAGGAGGTTAAACTCTAGTGCAAAAACATGGGCATCAAGCTCGACTATGCTTCAGTCTATCACCCTCGAAATAACTGTCAAGTCGAGCGAGCAAATGGTCTAATAATGAGCGGCATCAAACCCAGACTAGTGCGATCCCTCAAGGAATCTAACACGCACTGGGTAGAGGAGCTCGAGTACGTACTCTGGGGGCTGCGGACCACGCCGAATCGCATTACCAGATTCACACCATTCTTTATGGTATACGGCGCAGAGGCAGTTTTGCCCTGCGATACAATTCATGACTCATCTCGCGTGCGCATGTACGAAGAAAGAGAAGCCGAGCTTGATCGGCAGGACAGTTTGGACGCCTTGGAGGAGGAGCGTGACGTGGCAAAAGCATGTTCCGCATTCTATCAACAGCAGGCTCGAAGATATCAAAGCAGAGAAGTACGGGCCAAAACATACAATGTTAGCGAGTTAGTTCTACGCCTGCCGGACAAGAAAAAGGACAAACTCAAGCCCAAATGGAAGGTCCCTTCATCATCGACCAAGTCCTGACCGGCGGAGCGTACCGTCTGCGAAATGCATCGGATAACCGACTCGAGCCGAACCCATGGAACGCAGCCCGTCTCCAAAGATTCTACGCCTAGCGCCGGATTCTGAGTTCGTCTCCTTCCTCCATCTATATTTTATACAATAGCTATCTCACATTTCTCCCCTTCTCCCCCTTTTCCTCTTACAGCCTTTGAAGGCTCGTTTGCGCTTTGTTCGCACACACTTGACGCGCTATCCGCGCTCATTATACCTGCGGGCTTCTTTAACAGAAGCTTATTTATACAGGCTTCATGCCCAACACATGTGTCACACTTCCACATGTACCTTTTATTCACCATTATATGCATCGGTATGACTTAGGTTTTGGCCAAGCTGGGTTGCCTGGCTCCTGTGCTTACCCCTACGTTCCCGATTGTTCGGCTAGGCGGTAAAGGGAGCACCTCTGATTGTTACTGCCGGGTCAGCCGGATGTGTACCTCAGACTGAGTGAAGCCGAAAGCTAGCGTTCTTAAGGGAATATTCGATCGGTGAACTAAAAGATGATTTCTTACCTATTTTATTTATCTGCCCCCAGATATTTTTTCTGCTTTTTTCGCAGTCCATACATGCCCTTTAGGGCATGCCTCCCAGGGAAAGGAACCCCTAACGGAACTATTCTCCCTGGAAGATGTTTCTTACTAACCATGTAATATAACATAACTAGTTGGGCACTTGTCTAATAAAGCACTAATGACCCCTATGCCTGGTCTCCACGCATGCCCCGGTTCTTATATAACTGCGAGGGTATTCGGGTACACTCCAGACTATTGGGTCCCGAGGTTGAAGCGGAAACGTCCGCTATGACAAATGATCTACAATCCTGCTAGAAGGCATTTTACATGTGATCTTAAATTACATAGTCAATTCGACTGATTGTATTCCTCTTCAATGCCATCTAACAGGCTGTCTAGTTTACAGTCCTGCTGGGAATACTTTGCAGCCAACTCTACTTGGCCGTACACTAAGCTCACAGGGATCTCCTTCCCATCGGGCCCCATAGCTCCGACCTCGGCCATGTGGTTTGGGTCAGCCTTCGTGTACCGTGTCTTCACCATGGCCCAGGCCTGCCTGGCACCTTGACGGCAGGCCGATATCTTTCCATAATCGGAAGCGCCGCCGCGCTCCCTGAAGCCTCTCTGCAAGCTCTCCAAGGCCTTCGGGCAGGGAGACAGATGGCCACAAGGCCTGGGTGACACCTTTCATCACCTGCCGAACTCGTTCGTGCAGTTGCAAGAGCTCGGGAAGAAGGTCACTCGTAGAACCGGGCATTTCGTCTTTAGGACGGCCTGTGAGCATACCTACAGACATACTTATGTTAGTTGACTTCCTCGCCGAACTCTTTTTCAAAGTTCGTTCAAGCACTTAGTAAAAATGCCATGTCGAAGCTGCCGATTCTCCTTAACGGAGTCAGACAGCTGGGCACGAACATCCTTTAGTTCCTCGCCCAGCTGGGTGTTGGCATCTTGGAGATTATTTTTGTCTTGCCTCACCCTTGTAAGCACATTCTTGCCGGCCTTTAACCAGCGCATGAGCTATTGCTTGTCCGGATCTATCACGGCGCCATCTGCAATATTATTGTCAGACTTATACACACGCTGCACTTCACAAATTAATTATCTTTTGAAGCATATATTACTATAGGGGGTCTCTTTGTCTTCCCCTGCTGCGGCTAGTGCGGCCTCAAGTTGGGATTTGCACTCTTCCAGCTCCTGGGACAGTTGGGTATTCTTTTCTGTAAGATCCTACACAATAAATGATCCTTAAATCAGTTATTCTAACTATTTCAAGTCTCGGGGGCTACTGGTATATATAACTGTAAAATTTTCTCACCCGTATGTCTTTTACATACTGCTCCGTGGCTCTGGCTAGACCATTTTGAGCGGCACGGAGGTGCGCATCTCCCGAATTGAAGGCATCCAATGCCTCGGGGGAGAAACATGCGTCACAAAGAACTGTTCGGCGACGCCTGTGATTCATGGCACTCTCCACCTCGGAATTGGTGGCAGATAACCTGTCGGCATCCTCTGTCGGAGGAGCACCCGACGCACGCCTCGTGTTCACCTCCGCTTCTGGACCTGGCTTTGGAGCCTGGCGAGCGGAGGATTGATTGGCAACCTCTCCAGATACTGTCCGGCGAGCGCTCTTCTTCCTGAAAAAGCACGAGCGTTAGTATGCCTCCCGGGAATAAAACCTGGGATAAGATTACACGCCATACCGTCGCACCGGCGTTTCAACCTGGACTGCACATCTTTTCAGCCTATTGGGCCTTGTTGTCCCTTGTGGACTAGCCATCACAGGCTCGACCTTCCGCCTCAAAGACTTCCCCTGCGAAACACCATTGGTATACGGTGATCAAAAACAAGCACAGATGGGTCATTTTCAAAGTATTGGGACTTCGGTCTCAGTTACCTGCGAGGCTAGAAGTATTCCGGGGTAATCGGCCGTAATGGCGACCAAGGCCTTATCGATGCTCAGTTGGTGAAATGCCCCATCGATCAGCTCCACCGATATGTCCGGATCCTCTTGGAAGGTCGGATCAAGGAACCGTTCCGGATCCTCGAGTTGTGGAGGCGGGCTGTTTATATCCTTTACGGCCTAGCGCAGTTCCTGCGCCGAAATCACAAAATGAGATACTTGACTATGGGAGTATGGATCAGATATGCAAAAATAAATGTCCGTTTACCCAGCTTGGAGGATTGTACATAGAAAATCCGTCTTGTGGATTGATGCGGAGAAATTCCTCCTCTTATCCCTTGTACAATGCGGACAAGATCTTCGTCAGATCAGCGACCAATCTCGGCCCCTCACGGCCGCAGCCGGTGGCATCATCCTCCCCGTTGAAATCCCACATGGGGTGGCCTCTATACTGAAGCGGCTGCACCCCCCGCATAATGCATGTCGCCATGACCCCGATCATGGTAAGTCCGGAATGAGCTAACAACCTTATTCGGCTCATCAGGTAAAGGACGTCCCTTTCATTTTCCTTCTGAGGGCTCCGTGGACGCCAGCTTAGGCGTTTCTTCAAGGGAGCGTTATTGAACTCAAGGAGGCCAATCCGAACAGGATCCGGCAGGGGGACATCTTCTCTATAAAACCATTCCGAAAGCCAGTCTTAGGACGCCTTCTTCGGGGTTCTGGATAGATATCCGTTCCCGGTGATGTGCCATAGTTCGGCTCTTCCCACTTGATATATTGACCCCTCTTGAGAACGGGGCACAAGGCAGAACAGCTTCTTCCACAGCGCAAAATGAGCCTCGATGCCCAAAAATAGCTCGCAAAGGGCCACGAAGCCCGCAATATGCAAAATGGAGGCAGGCGTAAGGTTGTGCAACTGGAGGCCGTAGAACTCCAGGAGCCCCCGGAGAAACAGATGAATTGGAAATCCGAGCCCTCTTATCAAATAAGAGATAAGGCATACCCACTCTCCTTTGGAGGGGATGGGGACGCTCTCCACTTGCTTTTGCCCTTATAGGTGGCAAGTCCGGCTCGAACCGGAACCATGAAGGCTGGGGGAAGAAATCCCTTGGTTTGGAGCGTCACTAACTTGCCGTGCGGGACGGAGCATCTCTCCCAATCTCCAGGCTGAGGGCTGGGAGGGCGAGAGGAGGAGCCGCGTCGACTGTCCATGATGGAATGGATTTCTCTCAGATGCACTCTGATGAATGCTCGTGAAGGAGGATGGTGTGATTCGGATCTAGATCCTCGTCTCCTTTATAGGCAGCTCATTTGCGCAGCTAGGAGGGTAAATGTAAAAATACCCTGGCTTTTCGCATTCGTTCGACACGTGGAAGATGGCCATTATTGGGCGTGGAAGCCAAGGAGCGCAATATTTATGAGAAGCCGGACGCTATTCAACAGGTGCATAGGATTTGGAGAAGAACCCGCCTTGCAATGTCGAAGACAATCTACGCGCCGGGCTCATCGCAATTGAAGCCTGGTTCGGGGGCTACTGAGGGAGTCCCGGATTAGGGGGTGTCCGGATAGCCGAACTATCACCTTTGGCCGGACTCCTGGACTATGAAGATACAAGATTGAAGACTTCGTCCCGTGTCCGGACGGGACTTTCCTTGGCATGGAAGGCAAGCTTGGCGATACGGATATGTAGATCTCCTACCATTGTAACTGACTCTGTGTAACCCTAACCCTCTTCGGTGCCTATATAAACCGGAGGGTTTTAGTCTGTAGGACGAACAACAATCATACCATAGGCTAGCTTCTAGGGTTTAGCCTCTCTAATCTCGTGGTAGATCTACTCTTGTACTACCTATATCATCAATATTAATCAAGCAGGAGTATGGTTTTACCTCCATCGAGAGGGCCCGAACCTGGGTAAAAACATTGTGTCCCTTGTCTCCTGTTACCATCACCCTAGATGCATAGTTCGGGACCCCCTACCCGAGATCCCCCGGTTTTGACATTGACATCGACCACGCCGTCCTGCGCCTCACTACTGTGGCACCACTATTGCAACCGTCCACCGCACCGGAGCTGTTCCCGCTATGCTGTTGTTCGCCGCCTCGGATCTGCTTCCCCGCCACCGACAGACGGCCATCGCACCACACTCAACAACTTGGCCATGGGTTTGTCCAAGGCTGCACCGTCCGCCACAACTTCTGGTTTCCGGCGAACAACAAAATCATCGGAAAAACAGAAGGAGGACACAGCACTGCCAGCAGAAAGAGGTACTCCTCTTCCCTTATTCATGCAAATCTTACGTCTCCGCTCACACCGTATTCATCCCACGAAAGAAACTAGTTGAGCGCTTCTTACTGCATCTTCTTCGTGATACTAAATGCACAAGGTTTCCTTCCTTTTACTATTTCACCTTTGCTAGAGATCAGTAGCCCGCCTGGATTTCAATTCAGGGTCAGTCGAACCGCAATTAAAAGAAGCAGCACCCGCTTAGGCGCGCGGAGCATCTAGTCCGCCTGTTCCCCGGGGAAGCGGCGCATCGGTGTCTATCATAGGGGTGTGGGGCGCAGGAGCTGCTTGCGCCTGATCTGGAGGTCGGCGGGGCTTGAATGGATGGCCGGGGGGGTGCCAAGCACGGTGGTGCGATGAGGTCGAGGGGAGGGCGCAGGCAGGGGAGGAATACTGGGCCGGTGGTCGCTGGCGTTTCGAGGAAGATCGTCAACACTGACTGGCTGGAGGTAGATGAAGGCGATCTGCCCGTTCTTTGTACATCGGACGGTGCAGAAAAAATGGACTGACCTATTTGCTTTCAGTCGACTGTTATTTTCATAGAATCCTATAGTAATTGAGTGTGCCATGCATGTTGTAGAGCTATCATATGTCTCCCGTCATTTATTTCTCACCAACCTGCTATCTGCTACCTTTACACTGTACTAATTGTGCACACACTTCACCCATACTCACACTATTGTTTTTTTATGCATGGGTATTTCAGACTCTGACGCGGTGTTGATGAATGCAGAAAAGAAAAGACAGAAGTCGCTCTAGTGTAATTCGAAGATAAGCACTAAGCGTTTCAGCACCCTAATGGGTGCAGTGTTAGCAGTTGGAGATAGTAAACGTAGCTCTGCAGTTGATGATCTCAATTGCCACACACAACCATCCCAGGTGCTTGCTTTAACTTCGCGCTGTCAAATGTGGTTGCATGTTGCATATGGTGTCTAGCTTGTATTGCTTCCAATTTGGTTAAATTGCATATGCTTACTTTACACATTATACTTTTGATAATGACATGCCTTCCTGTTTTTGATACATACTACATATGTCTATTAACCATGTTTGTACATCAAACTAATGCTCTTTTGTATCCCTCGTCAATCACTTATGATGATACAGTCACCCGGGAGGGTTACTGTGAGATGCCCTACTCGTTTAAAGAGTGCAGTGTCATCCTCCCCACATGATTCTCAAGAAACAGCAAGGCTAAATGAAGATAGTCAACGTAGCTCTCTAGTTGATCACCGCAATTCCCCCACACCACCATCGCAGGTGCTTGCTCTTACTTGGCAGTGTGATATGTGGTTGCATGTTGCATATGGTGTCTACCTTGTAATGCTTCTAATTAGGGTAAATTGCATCTGCTTAGTTAACACATTATACCTATGAATATGACATGCCTTCCTGTTTTTGGTACATACTACTTCTTTCTATTAACCATGTTCTTACATCAAACTACTTTTCTTGTGTATCCCTCATCAATGCTCCTAATTTGTTAAATTGCATCTCCTTAGCTTACACATTATACATGTGAATATGACACGCCTTCCTGTGTTTGGTACATACTTCATCTTCCTATCACACCATGTTCTTACATCAAACTAATGTTCTTGTGTATCCTGCATCTATCGCTTATGATGAGACAGTCACGCATGTGGGTTAATATGAGACGCAATACTCTTATAAAGAATGCAATTTCATCCTCTCCACATGATTCTCAAGAAACAACAAGCCTAAATGAAGATATTGAACGTTGCTCTGTACCTGAAGACAGCACTTCCCCTACACCACCATCACAGGTGCTTGCTCCAACTTCGCAGTGTGATATGTGGTTGCATGTTGCATACGGTGTCTAGCTTGTAATGCTTCTAATTAGGGTAAATTGCATCTGCTTAGTTTACACACTATACCTGTGAATATGACATGCCTTCCTATTTTTGGTACACACTACATCTATGTGGTAACCTTGTTCTTACATGAAACTACCTCTCTTCTGTATCCTGCATCAATCACTGATGATGAGTCACCTTTATTAGTTGCATATTGCATATTATTTCTAGCATGTTGCCATGTATTGCTTCTAATTTGGTCAAATACATTTGTTAGGGCACCCTTTTAATTTGGCAGAGTGATATTGGTTTCATCTTTCATATGGTTTCTAGCTTGTATCGATTCTACAAGGTCAAGCACCTTGTGCTTAGTTTACACTTTATACATCATACATATCAACATGTCACGCCGTCCTGTTTTTCATACATATTCCATCCTCCTATCATGCGGCTGCCTTACATGAAAGTAGTGTTCGTCAGTATCATGCATCAATAAGTTCTGGAGAGCAAATTTTATTCCTTTTTCTTGTGGGTTTGACTTAACAAGGCAAAATCAAGAAAGAGGAAGGAAAAGAGTAAGGAAGGCGATGATGGTGGTCCTCTGCAGCAACGTAAACGGAGCATCTGTACCGATTCTCCTTGTACTGATAGTGCATTACATGGTCCAAGTCTCCGCTCCCTACTCCACCATCCAAGGTGATTGCTCTAACTTGGCAGTGTGATATCTGGTTGCATGTTGCATATGGTGTCTAGCTCGTATTGCTCCTAATTAGTGTAAACTGCATCTGCTTAGCTTACACATGATACATGTGAATATGACACGCTTTCCTATTTTTGGTACATACTATATCTGTCTATCACACCATGTTCTTACATGAAACTACTCTTCTTGTGTATCCTGCATCAGTCACTTATGATGGGACACCTTTAAGTTGGCAGTGTGATATTGGTTTGCGTCTTGAATATGATTTCTAGCATGTATTGTTCTAGTTTGATGAACGCCACCTATGACGAGACAGTTTTAACTTGGCAGAGTGATATTGATTGCACCTTCCATATGGTGTCTTGCAGTGTTTCTAATTTGTTGAAGTGCCTTCTGCTTAGTTACCACATCATAGGTGTGAATATGTCAAGCCGTCCATTTTTTCGTACATATTCCATCCTCACATCATGTGTTTGCCTTTCATCCGAGTAGTGTTCATCAGTATCATGCATGAATGAGTTCTGAAGAGCGAATTTTATTCCTTTTTCTTATCGGTTTGACTTCACAATGCAAAATCATTATAGCTGAAGGAAATTAGTCCGGGAGTGGATGATGGTGGTCCTTCGGAGCAACTCAAATAGGGGGTCTCTAAAGATTCTACTCCGCCATCCTCCCAACAAGATTCGCAAGACAACACAAGGCTGGACAGTCAACGTAGCTGTGTAGATGATGAGCACATCTCCCCTACTCCACCATCACAAGTGCTTGCTCTAACTTGACACTATTATATGTGGTTGCATGTTGCGTATGATGTCTAGCTTGTATTGCTACTAACTTGAATTGCAGCTGCTTACTTTACACATAATGCCTGTGAATATAACACGTGTTCCTGTTTCTAGAACATACATGTACATGATGAGCACATCTCCCCTACTCCACCATCACAGGTGCTTGCTCTTAATTGGAACTATTATACGTGGTTGCGTTTTCCGTATGATGTCTAGTTTGTATTGCTTCTGATTATGTAGAATTGCATCTGCGTAGCTTACAACTTATACCTACAACGATCACTTACCCATAAGACACATTTAACTTGGGACTGTGATGTAGGTTGCATCTTGCATTGTCTTCTAGCTTGTACTGCTTCTAATTTCTTGAAATGGCACTTACGACGAGACATTTTTTACCTGATAGAGTGATATTGGTTGCATGTTCATATGGCGCCTAGCTTTCATTTCTTCTAATTTTGTTGAAATGCCTTCCGCTTACTATTTTTTCATACATATTCCATCCTCCTATCATACGTGTGAATATGAAACGCTGTCTTTTTTTTATATATTCCATCCTCCTATCCTGCGCTTGCCTTACATCAAAGTAGTGTTCGTCTGTATCATGCATCAACAAGTTATGCAGAGCTAATTTTATTCATCTTCTTGTGGTTTTGACTTCATAAGGCAATATCAAAAAATAGGAAGGAAAAGAGTAAGTTAGGGGATGTTGGTGGTACTCCGCACCGACGCAAACAGAGACTCTCTAGATTTGCCACTGCTACTGCTAATGAAGTTGAAGTCCCAAGTCTACATGATGAGTTCATCTCCCGCACTCCACCATCGCAGGTGCTTGCTCTAAGTTGACAGTGTGATAATTGGTTTCATGTTGCACATGTTGTCTAGCCTGTATTTCTTCTATTTTGATTAAATTGCACCTGCTGAGTTTATACGTTATACATGTGCATATGACATGGCTTTATGTGTCTAGAATACACTGCATCTATCTATCATACCATGTTCTTACATCAAAGTACTGTTGTTGTGTATCTCGCATCAGTAACTCATGATTGGACGCTTTTAACATGGCAGTTTGATAGTGGTTGCATCTTGCATTGATTTCTACGTTATACTGCTTCTAATTTTTCGAATTGCCACTTATGACAAGACACTTTTAACTTGGCAGAGTAATATTGGTTGCATCTTTCATATGGTGTCTAGCTTGCATTACTTCTATTTTCTTGAAAATCCTTCTGCTTAGTTTGCACATCATAGCTGTGAATATGTCATGTCGCCCTGTTTTTCTTACATATTCCATCCTCATACGGTTGTCTTACATCAAAATATTGCTTGTCTGTATCATGCATCAATGAGTTCTGAAGAGTGATTTTATTCTTTTGTGTTGTGGGTACAGCTTGACATGGCAAAGTCAAACAAGAGCAAGGAAAATAATATAGTATGGAGTGTTGTTACTCGTCGGGTGAAACGGAAAAGGTTCTGCCGTCGAGATTCTGCTGGTACTTATAGTGCAGTAGAAGGTCCAAGTCCACCGGCTAAATCTACTAACACAGTATCACCTGCTCCACCAGCTGCAGCATCCGCTTCAACTGTACCAGCATCTCAACCAGTTACTCGTTGGTTTGCTCCGGAACTGGCCAGTTCCCAAGCTGCCTTCACACCTAACACTACTTCCGAAGCACTGCTAACACAACAGGACCTGGCAAGATCAAATGAACCTCATGAGCATCAACACCAAGACGGTACGTGACCGACTCAAGTTGTAGTTGCATGCTCCTTTATATGTACTCTCACAGTTTGATGTACACTAACACTTTCCATATTCGTTGTTGAACTAGCACCACGGCGCAAGCGGAAACAGACATCAGGGATAATGCTTGACAGATTAACAAAATCTAAAGGAGGAAGAATGGAGATCCATTTTGAGGTAGTTTTAAAAAGGCCACGTGATGCTATAGAGTCAGCCAAGTTAGTATCAGAGGCAGCCGTTGCCGTTAGGTGTCATGCGTGTATCCTCCCAACGTGGATCCAGTATAGGAATGAAAAATACAATACCCAGTTTAACACCTTCCTTGACCATATATCTGTAAGTAATGTTATTCATTGCAATTAGTAATATTGTCTTGCTCTGTCCCATACTTTCTAGCTTCCTCCTAATAAGACTCACATTCTTTTTTCAACAGATGAGGTTCAAGTTGGATCCGAAAGATGATGCAACTAAACAAGCATGCACTCATGTTTTTCAGTCTGCTCTGCGACAGTATTGGTACCACCTTAGAAAATCTCACTTTGAAGGCAAGGCTAACAATGAAATTTCCCAAACATCTACAGTGGAATATATTATAGATGAAGACTGAACAACCCTCGTTAAACACTGGTCTGATCCAAAGTATGAGGTAGGCTATATGTATTTGATCAGACCACATATTGAACTTGTATTTATGTATGTGCCTTACAAGTGTATCTTCTTCTAGGCTAACTGTTTGAAGAACAAAACCAACCGTTCTAAAGTGAAATTCCAATAGACAACAGGATCTCGTAGCTATATTGCACACTATGAGGCTCTTGTAAATAGCTGCTACTTCCTTCTTTTTTTTGTGCCATATTATCGTATCTATGTTGACTTGTTCCAAATACAGAGGAAAGCCCGTGCACACCAAAAAGAACCTGAACCGAATGCAGTGCAAATCTTCAAGCATTGCCACACCAGCAAGATGAAGAGCATGAGCACACCAGCTCAAGCCGTTGTTGTAAGTCCTTACTCCTCCTGCCTTGAACTGATTGGTACTGTGATGTGTTCATTTAACTACTTGGTTTGCAGCCAATGTCAGTTACTCTGTTCACTTTTATACACAGTTGTCTTAACGTATCATTTCACCTTAGATGGTAGAGATGAAGGATATTTGAGGGAGTCCCAGATTAGGGGGTGTCCGGATAGCCGAACTATCACCTTTGGCCGGACTCCTGGACTATGAAGATACAAGATTGAAGACTTCGTCCCATGTCCGGATGGGACTTTCCTTGGCGTGGAAGGCAAGCTTAGCGATACGGATATGTAGATCTACTACCATTGTAACCGACTCTGTGTAACCCTAGCCCTCTTCGGTGTCTATATAAACCGGAGGGTTTTAGTCCGTAGGACGAACAACAATCATACCATAGGCTAGCTTCTAGGGTTTAGCCTCTCTGATCTCGTGGTAGATCTACTCTTGTACTACCCATATCATCAATATTAATCAAGCAGGAGTAGGGTTCTACCTCCATCGAGAGGGCCCGAACCTGGGTAAAAACATCATGTCCCTTGTCTCCTGTTACCATCCGCCTAGACGCACAGTTCGGGACCCCCTACCCGAGATCGGCCGGTTTTGACACCGACATTGGTGCTTTCGTTGAGAGTTCCTCTGTGCCGTCGCCATCAGGAAGGATGCCTCATCCCGTCTTTAAAGACGGCACCATTGCTAAAGGAGCTTTGTCCATCGGCCAAACTCTCCGGCTAGGCAGTTTTCTTATGACCGCCTGTTCGGCCACCACGCCGACAATGACTTCTCGGGTCATCGAAAGCAATCTTCACGTTAACTCAGAACTCGCCGAGCAGTTAGATCCGATGGAGCTCTCTTCATTAAACGAGCTCTTGGATCGCATCACCGCCTGGGAGTCGCTACAGACTACGATCAGATTGGGCCTAAACCCGATCTGAGAGAGATCAACTCTCCCCAGGTTACCCACCACGTTGTTGTGGTTGAGGAACAATACAGCAACCCTTCCTCTATTTTAAGGACTAGCTATGTCCAGATTCCCGATCCCTCCATGCCGGATTCCCGTGGAGGGGAGGACATCACTCAAGCACTGAACCTAAAGTCAGGCAGCGGGCTAGATTCATTGGACGACATCCAAGAACCCAAGCTTCCAAGTTTGGAAACTTCTTGGCCCCTGAGTCTTAGATTGGACGGGGTCCCGAATTTAATTCCACCCGCCCAGCCAAACATAAGCGATCTATCCCAAATCCGGCAAGAGCCCGCAGAAATAGTACACCATTACCAGGCCAGATTCCTCCTGGTCATCAACAGGATAAAGGATTGCCGCGAGGTGGACGCAATTTTATTCTTCTGCAATAATTGCACGGACAAGGGAATCCTCAACGCCGTAAGTCGTCGTGAAATTACACGCTTCGCTGACTTGGCGTCCATAGTACGAAAGTACTGTGTGATGGAAAGCGCCTGGAAAACCGAAATGAATTTTTGGGACAATCCGGCCCTGAATACAACCCCAGTCCGAAATAAAAGGGTGCATCATCGCCAGGCACCTGGGTTAAATACCAAAAAGCAAAAACCCTCTATAGGGCATGGAACCGTACTGGAAGGATGGCTCAATGGACCTTGCAAAATTCATAGCACAGAGGGCACCACCCCAACTCATAGCCTTAGAGCATGTTGGATACTACGGCAGGTGGCCAAAAGTGGCGAAGAGCTTCTAACTCCAGAGCACCAGCTCAAGGATACCAGTACGGTATTAACAGTCTTCAAGACTTTCGCATCAAATAATATGCGGAAACGAACACTCCGCAACCTTGCCGAAATCTACCAAGTAGCAATAATAAACCCATGGAGTGACACGCCTATTACCTTTAATGCCAGTGACGAACCTAAATTCCGAACAGCCCGAGCACCAGCCGCATTGGTCCTCAGTCCAATAGTGGATGGCTTTCGCCTTACCAAGGTACTCATGGACGGTGGTGGCGGATTGAACCTCATTTACAAGGAAACCCTCCGAAAAATGGAAATAGACTGGAGCCGCATTTAGCGAAGCAGCACAGCCTTTAGAGGAATAATCCCCAGTCGGGAAGCATGCTGTACGGGAAAAATCACACTGGATGTGGTGTTCGGCATGCCGGATAATTATAGGTCCGAGGAGGTCACGTTCCAAGTGGCCCCGTTCAGCAGCGGATACCACGCTCTATTAGGGCGAGAGGCATTCACAATTTTTCAAGCTATACCCCATTACGGGTACTTGAAGCTCAAAATGCCCGGGCCCAACAGAATCATCACTCTTGCTAAGTGACCCGGACATAGCACTCCGCGCCGAAAATAAGACAGCCGCACTGGCCCTTAAGGCACTATCCGAAGCCCTAGCGGCTGAGGAACTCACTGCGCTGCGCTCCACGGTGAATAGGGACGATGTGATACTTGATAAGAGATCCAAGTCCACCTCCTTTAAACCAGTGGACGAAATAGTCAAATTCCAAGTCCATCAAACGGACCCTACAAAAACAGCCTCCATCGGGGCAAAATTAAACCCAGATGTAGACGCCGCACTAAGAGAATTCCTACGCGAAAATTGGGACATTTTTGCCTGGCACCCTTCAGACATGCCAGGAATCCCACGTCGGCTGGCCGAGCATGGCCTAAACATCCTAAAAGGATTCTAGCCAGTCAAACAAGCTCTTCGGCGTTTCTCCGAACCTAAGAGACATGCCATGGGAGAGGAGCTAGCCAAACTATTGGAGGCCGGATTCATCAGAGATATAAAACATCCGTACTGGCTAGCAAACCTAGTGATGGTACCAAAGAAGGACAAATCCTGGCGCCTATGCGTCGATTTCAAGGACCTTAACAAGGCTTGCCCAAAGGATCCCTTCCCCCTCCCCCGCATCGATCAAATTATCGATGCTACCGCAGGACACGATTCATTGTGCTTCCTCGACACATACTCCGCCTACCACCAAATTAAGATGGCGGAGCCTGACCAAGCCGCAACGGCATTCGTCACCATAGGGCCCATTCTGCTTCAACACAATGCCCTTCGGGCTCAAAAAAGCCGGCGCAACATATCAGCGCATGATTCAGACATGTCTGGCAAACCAGATCGGCAAAACAATGGAGGCATACGTAGACGATGTGGTCGTTAAAACCAAGCATGTCGAAACTCTAGTAGACGACTTGAGGCTCACATTCGATAATCTCCGAACATATGACATCAAGCTGAACCCGGAAAAATGCGTTTTTGGCGTACCAGCCGGAAAGCTCTTGGGCTTCATTGTATTCGGCAGAGGAATTGAAGCAAACCCAGCCAAGATCCGAGCTCTGTCACAATTGGATATCCCAAAGGACCTCAAACAAATACAAAAATTGACTGGATGCATGGCGACTCTAAGCCGCTTTATCTCCCATTTGGGAGAAAAGGCATTACCCCTTTATCGCCTCCTCCGATGCACCGAACACTTCGAGTGGACGGATGCCGCCACGGCCGGACTCGAAGAAATAAAAGCCGTATTGGAAACAAAGCCGGTCCTGGCCGTGCCCAACATGGGCGAACCAATGCTATTATATATCGCGGCAACTCATCAAGTTGTGAGCGCGGTGCTCGTTGTCGAACGAGAAACGAACGGACACAAGTTCCCCCTTCAAAAACCAGTTTACTATGTGTCCACTGTCCTAACTCCATGCAAGTCACGGTAACCACATTATCAAAAGATAGCGTACGCGGTGTTCATGGCATCCCGGAAGATGCGACACTACTTTCAAGTGTGTTCGATAACGGTAGCCTCCAAAGTACCTCTTAATGACATTATAAACAACCGCGACGCGACGGGCCGGATTGCCAAATGGGCCATTGAGCTCCTTCCGTTCGACATAACCTATAAGCCACGTCGAGCTATTAAGTCGCAAGTTTTGGCCGACTTCGTCGCCGAATGGACTGAAGTCGAACTCCCTAAAGAGTACGGCGCATATTCCAACTGGATCATGCACTTCGACGGCTCCAAAATGTTGGCTGGTCTGGGGGCTAGCGTCGTTTTGACGTCCCCAACCGTAGATACGGTTCAATATGTACTCCAGGTAATGTATATGGACTCCAACAATGCAGCCGAATACGAGGCCCTTCTACATGGCCTCCGGATTGCAGTCTCCATGTCCATTCAACGCCTAGAGGTGCGCGGGGATTCGAACCTCGTGATATCCCAAATAAATGGAGACTTTGATGCCAAGGATCCAAAAATGGTAGGTTATCGCAATGTTGTCCTAAAAATGTCAGCTCGGTTTGAGGGGCTCGAATTTCACCATATAGCCCGAGATAACAACCAGGCAGTAGACGTATTGGCACGCATTGGCGCAAAGCGCGATGCCGCCCCTCACAAAATCTTCCTAGAGAGGCTGTTCAAGCCATCCGTACTATGGGAGGGGGAATCCGGTAATAACAACCCGGACCCAACCGCACTGGCCGACACCGAACATTCTGACACAATCGGTGGTTCTTCAAACAAAGTAACATCCTCAGCCCACGTAATAATGGCAGCCATTGCCCCGTGGATGGAACCATTCCTAGCCTACCTAACCAGGCAGGAACTTCCTGAGGACCAAAACGATGCCCGCTGCATATTGCGGCGATCTAAAGCCTATAAGGTCCATGAGGGAGAGCTTTACAAGAAAAGCACAACCGGAGTCCTTCAAAGGTGTATCTCCGAAGAGGAAGGGCGGAATCTTCTGGCTGAAATTCATGCTGGACTCGGCGGGCACCACGCCGCAGCTCGGGCCCTTGTAGGCAAGGCCTTCTATACAGGATTTTATTAGCCGATGGCCCGGGCAGATGCTCAGGACTTAGTCAACGATGCGTCGGTTGCCAGCTCTTTGCTAATCAAAGCCACATGCCACCCACCGCCCTCAAAACTATACCCATAACCTGGCCCTTCGAGGTCTGGGGGCTTGACATGGTTGGACCCCTTAAAGGAGGAACCCACAAGCAAAAATACCTACTGGTCATGGTGGATAAATTCACCAAATGGATAGAGGCCAAACCTGTTAAGACGGCCGAATCCGGACCGGTGATAGACTTCATATCAGGAGTCGTACACCATTACGGCGTCCCCCATAGCATCATCATTGATAACGGCATGAACTTTACGGCCGACGAGGTCAAACTCTGGTGCAAAAACATGGGCATCAAGCTCGACTATGCTTCAGTCTATCACCCTCAAACTAACGGTCAAGTCGAGCGAGCAAATGGTCTAATAATGAGCGGCATCAAACCCAGACTAGTGCGATCCCTCAAGGAATCTAACACGCACTGGGTAGAGGAGCTCGACTCTGTACTCTGGGGGCTGCGGAGCACGCCGAATCGCACTACCGGATTCACACCATTCTTTATGGTATACGGTGCAGAGGCAGTTTTGCCCTGCAATATAATTCATGACTCACCTCGCGTGCGCATGTACGAAGAAAGAGAAGCCGAGCTTGATCGGCAGGACAGTTTGGACGCCTTGGAGGAGGAGCGTGACGTGGCAAAAGCCCGTTCCGCATTCTATCAACAGTAGGCTCGAAGATATCAAAGCAGAGAAGTACGGGCCAAAACTTACAATGTTGGCGAGTTAGTTCTACGCCTGTCGGACAAGAAAAAGGACAAACTCAAGCCCAAATGGGAAGGTCCCTTCATCATCGACCAAGTCCTGACCGGCGGAGCGTACCGTCTGCGAAATGCATCGGATAACCGACTCGAGCCGAACCCATGGAACGCAGCCCGTCTCCGAAGATTCTACGCCTAGCACCGAATTCTGAGTTCGTCTCCTTCCTCCGTCTATATTTTATACAGCCTTTGAAGGCTCCCCTTCTCCCCCTTTTTCTCTTACAGCCTTTGAAGGCTCGTTCGCGCTTTGTTCGCACACACTTGACGCGCTATCCGCGCTTATTATACCTGGGGGCTTCTTTAACAGAAGCTTATTTATACGGGCTTCATGCCCAACACATGTGTCACACTTCCGCATGTACCTTTTATTCACCATTATATGCATCGATATGACTTAAGTTTTGGCCAAGCTGGGTTGCCTGGCTCCTGTGCTTACCCCTACGTTCCTGATTGTTTGGCTAGGCGGTAAAGGGAGCACCTCTGTGATTGTTACTGCCGGGTCAGCCGTATGTGTACCTCAGACTGGGTCAAGCCGAAAGCTAGCGTTCTTAAGGGAATATTCGGTCGGTGAACTAAAAGACGATTTCTTACCTATTTTATTTATCTGCCCCCAGATGTTTTTTCTGCTTTTTTCGCAGTCCAGACATGCACTTTAGGGCATGCCTCCCAGGGAAAAGAACCCCTAACGGTACTATTCTCCCTGGAAGATATTTCTTACTAACCATGTAATATAACATAACTAGTTGGGCACTTGTCTGATAAAGCACTAATGACCCCTACGCCTGGTCTCCACGCATGCCCCGGTTCTTATATAACCGCGAGGGTATTCAGACACACTCCAGACTATTGGGTCGCGAGGTTGAAGTGAAAGGGTACGCTATGACAAATGATCTACAATCTGGCTAGAAGGCATTTTACATGTCATCTTAAATTACATAGTCAATTTGACTGATTGTATTCCTCTTCAATGCCATCTAACAGGCTGTCTAGTTTACAGTCCTGCTAGGAATACTTTGCGGCCAACTCTACTTGGCCGTACACTAAGCTCACAGGGATCTCCTTCCCATCAGGCCCCACAGGTCCGACCTCGGCCATGTGGTTTGGGTTAGCCTTTGTGTACCACGTCTTCACCATGGCCCAAGCCTCCCTGGCGCCTTGACGGCAGGCTGATATCTTCCATAATCGGAACCACTGCCGCGCTCCCTGAAGCCTCTCTGCAAGCTCTCCAAGGCCTTCAGCAGGGAGACAGATGGCCACAAGGCCTGGGCGATGCCTTTCATCACCTGTCGAACTCATTCGTGCAGTTGCAAGAGCTCGGGAAGAAGGTCACCCATAGAACCGGGCATTTCCTCTTCAGGACGGCCTGTGAGCATACCTACAGACATACTTCTGTTAGTCGACTTCCTCGCCGAACTATTTTTCAAAGTTCGTTCAAGCACTTACTAAAAATGACGCGTCGAAGCCGCCGATTCTCCTTAACAGAGTCAGACAGCTAGGCACGAACATCCTTTAGTTCCTCTCCCAGCTGGGTGTTGGCATCCTGGAGATTATTTTTCTCTTGCCTCACCCTTGTAAGCACATTCTCACCGGCCTTTAACCAGCGCATGAGCTATTGCATGTCATGATCTATCCCGGCGCCATCTGCAATATTATTGTCAGACTTATACACACGCTGCACTTCACAAATTAATTATCTTTTGAAGCATATATTACCAGAGGGGGACTCTTTGGCTTCCCCCGCTGCAGCTAGTGCGTCCTCAAGTTGGGATTTGCACTCTTCTAGCTCCTGGGACAGTTGGGTATTCTTTTCTATAAGATCCTGCACAATAAATGATCCTTAAATCAGTTATTCTAACTATTTCAAGTCTCGGGGGCTACCGGCATATATAACTGTCAAATTTTCTCACTCGTATGTCTTTTACATACTGCTCCGTGGCTCTGGCTAGACCATTTTGAGCGGCACGGAGGTGCGCATCTCCCGAATTGAAGGCATCCAATGCCTCGGGGGAGAAACATGCGTCACGAAGAACTGTTCGGCGACGCCTGTGATTTATGGCACTCTCCACCTCGGAATTGGTGGCAGATAACCTGTCGGCATCCTCTGTCAGAGGAGCATCCGACGCACGCCTCGTGTTCACCTCTGCTTCTGGACCTGGCTTTGGAGCCTGGCGAGCGGAGGATTGATTGGCAACCTCTCCGGATACAGTCCGGCGAGCGCTCTTCTTCCTGAAAAAGCACGAGCATTAGTATGCCTCCCGGGAATAAAACCTAGGATTAAGATGACACGCCATACCGTTGCACCGGCCTTTCAACCTGGACTGCACTTCTTTTCAGCCTGTTGGGCCTTGTTGTCCCTTGTTGACTAGCCGTCGCAGGCTCGGCCTTCCGCCTCAAGGACTTCCCCTGTGAAACACCATTGGTATACGGTGATCAAAAACAAGCACGGATGGGTCATTTTCAAAGTATTGGGACTTCGGTCTTAGTTACCTGTGAGGCTGGAAGTATTCCGGGGTAATCGGCCATAATGGCGACCAAGGCATTATCGATGCTTAGTTGGTGAAATACCCCATCGATCAGCTCCACCGATATGTCCGGATCCTCTTGGAAGGTCGGATCGAGGAACCATTCCGGATCCTCGGGTTGTGGAGGCGGGCTATTTATATCCTTTACGGCCTGGCGTAGTTCATGCGCCTAAATCACAAAATGAGATACTTGACTATGGGAGTATGGATCAGATAGGCAAAAATAAATGGCCGTTTACCCATCTTGGAGGATTGTACATAGAAAATCAGTCCTGTGGATTGACGCAGAGAAATTCCTCCTCTTCTCCCTTGTACAATGCGGACAAGATCTTCGTCAGATCGGCGACCGATCCCGGCCCCTTACGGCCGCAGCGGGTGGCATCATCCTCCCCGTTGAAATCCCACATGGGGTGGCCTCTATACTTGAGCGGTTGCACCCCCCGCATAATGCATGTGGCCATGACCCCGATCATGGTCAGTCCAAAATGAGCTAACAACCTTATTCGGCTCATCAGGTAAAGGACATCCCTGTCATTTTCCTTCTGAGGGCTCCGTGGACGCCAGCTTAGGCGTTTCTTCAAGGGAGCATTATTGAACTCAGGGAGGCTGATTCAAACAGGGTCCGGCAGGGGGACATCTTCTATATAAAACCATTCTGAAGGCCAGTCTTCAGACGCCTTCTTTGGGGTTCCGGATAGATATCCGGTCCGGTGATGCACCATAGTTCGGCTCCGCCCACTTGATATATTGACCCCTCTTGAGAACGGGGCACAAGGCAGAACAACTTCTTCCACGGTGCAAAATGAGCCTCGATGCCCAAAAATAGCTCGCAAAGGGCCACGAAGCCCGCAATATGCAAAATGGAGGTAGGCATAAGGTTGTGCAACTGGAGGCCGTAGAACTCCAGGACCCCCGGAGAAATGGATGAATTGGAAATCCGAGCCCTCTTATCAAATAAGAGACAAGGCATACCCGCTCTCCTTTGGAGGGGTTGGGGAGGCTCTCCGCTTGCTTTCCGCCCTTATAGGTGGCGAGTCCGGCTTGAACCGGAACCATGAAGGCTGGGGGAAGAAATCCCTTGGTTTGGAGCGTTACTAACTTGCTGTGCGGGACGGAGCATCTCTCCCAATATCCAGGCTGAGGGCTGGGAGGGCGAGAGGAGGAGCCGCGTCGACTGTCCATGATGGAATGGATTTCTGTCAGATGCGCTCTGATGAATGCTCACGAAGGGAGGATGGTGTGATTTGGATCTAGATCCTTGTCTCCTTTATAGGCAGCTCATTTGCGCAGCTAGGGGGGTAAATGTAAAAATACCCTAGCTTTTCGCATTCGTTCGACACGTGGAAGATGGCCAATATTGGGTGTAGAAGCCAAGCAGCGCAATATTTATGAGAAGTCGGACGCTATTCAACAGGTGCACAGGATTTGGAGAAGAACCCGCCTTGCAATGCCGAAGACAATCTATGCGCTGGACTCATCGCCATTGAAGCCTGGTTCGGGGGCTACTGAGGGAGTCCCGGATTAGGGGGTGTCCGCATAGCCAAACTATCACCTTTGGCCAGACTCCTGGACTATGAAGATACAAGATTGAAGACTTCGTCCCATGTCCGGATGGGACTTTCCTTGGCGTGCAAGGCAAGCTTGGGGATACGGATATGTAGATCTCCTACCATTGTAAGCGACTCTGTGTAACCCTAACCCTCTTTGGTGCCTATATAAACCGGAGGGTTTTAGTCCGTAGGACGAACAACTATCATACCATAGGCTAGCTTCTAGGGTTTAGCCTCTCTGGTCTCGTGGTAGATCTACTCTTGTACTACCTATATCATCAATATTAATCAAGCAGGAGTAGGGTTTTACCTCCATCGAGAGGGCCCGAACCTGGGTAAAAACATTGCGTCCCTTGTCTCCTGTTACCATCCGCCAAGACGCACAGTTCGGGAACCCCTACCTGAGATCCGCCGGTTTTGACACCGACAATATTCTTTTGGTCTTGATCTGTAATCTAGTTGTTATGTTCACGTGCGCACACAATGATAAAATAGCCTGTTTGTTTTATATCTGTTTGCCCCTGATATGAATGATGTCATACTATGTTCATCCTACTTTAAACCATGTCTCCTTATCCTTAGATGTCAATGAATGTGAGGAAATAGACAATACAGTACGCATGCTACATGGACATATGTTCTGAAAGTGATTTTATTATGTAGTTGGCACTACAATACATGCTAATGTATTACAGTAGTTCACCAAAACAAGTTATGTATAAACGTTTAACCTACTTTGTTTGTTTTTATCTCATTAGTAACTTATCTGGTACACTAATCTACAAGTTCAAACTTTCAGGAAGCTATGGAAGAAATGATTGAACAGCCACAACCACCTGAAGGTGACGAGGCTACTACAGGCACAATGTCACCTTCTTGCTGCAGTGCGTCAGTATCTCTCCACTAACAGTGCAAAAAGCACCTTCCTGCGTAATTCTGGGTTGGTTGTCAAGGTAACCTCGTCCAAATCGCCTACTGAACAAAATCTTCCTGCTAGATAGAGTGATATATCTGTGCTCCAGACACAAGTCCAATCCCTAATGGACGTTGTTTCGGAAACAAGAATAGTGGTTGAGAAATGTCGTCAAGATATGAATGGTTTTGAAACCAGACTATCAGACATTCGCTTCATTGTTGAAGAGCAATGGCGGAAAAAAGGTGGAGATCGTGCTGCTCCATCAGATTCTACAGCCTGAAACGTTAGCACTCAGGTCAAATGATATGTGCTTCTGTACATCTGATGGTGCTTTAATCTGTAAGGACTGTAAACTTTATGCCAACAGGCCTTTTGTTGTGATACAACATTTATGATGCTTCCATAGGCTGCAGTAATTACGACGCTATTTTTGTATAGTGTAGGTTTATCTTAGTAATGTATTCGGTCGAAAGCTTCGTACGAGCCCAACATGCCAACATTCGTCGGGCCCATTCCAATTGGGCTAAAAACGATTACGGGCCGAAATTGGCATGTAGCCCACTAAAAATATTTGGGCTTAAATTAGCATAAGCTTTCAAATTTTTCTGGTAGGCCTGTGCCCATAGTGGGCCTTTAACAGGCCTAAACATAATTTGGGCCCTCAATAAAAATAGGCCCTTTACAGGTGTAAATATCTCGAGCCCATAAAAAACATGGGCCTTTAATAGACCGAAAGTGAGATTGGGCCCTGATTGTGCCAAATAACCTACTAGACTTAGCAGGCCCAAAATGGTGGCCCATTTACGATGCGGATATTTGACAGGCCGAAATTCGGATGGGCCGTAAATGCGCTGACCTAATACACGGGCCTTTAACAGGCCGGAACTTCGGTCGGGCTAGATTATAGTCATTTTTATATGGGCCGTTAATGGGCCCGATATGACGTTGGGCCACATATGGCCCATGGTTTACGTCCGGCGTTAACAGGCCGAAAATGACAACAGGCCGAAAGTGGCCCAAATCTATAGTGGGCCTCTAACAGGCCGAATGACAGACATGGCCGAATATGACCCAAATCCTTCACGGTCGTTTATGGGCCGAAAGTTTTGATGGCCTGTAAATGGGCCCAAATGAAGCCGGACCTTTAACAGGCCGGAAATACACCGGGCCGTAATTCGGCCCAATTACTTAGCAGACTATTAACGAGCCAGAAGTGACCATGGGCCGCATTGATGACAAGTTAAGACCAGGCCATAGACGGGCCGATTTGAAAGAGAATGTTGGGCCTTTAGCTGGGCCGGCCCATTATGGTCTGCAAAATCTTGTGGGCCTTTAGCTGGGCCGGCCCATTATGGTCCGCTAAATTTTGTGAGCCTTTAGCTGGGCCGGCCCATTATGGTCCGCTAAATCTTATGGGCCTTCAGTTGGGCCGGCCCATTTAAACTTTGTGGGCCACTTTTGGGCCGGTCCACGTGTCAACATATCATAGGCCCATCTCGTCCGTTGGATGAGTGACACCTGTGCCAACGCGGAGCTGACAGGTGTTCCCTTCGGCCAATCAAAATTTTACACGTGGAAATTCCCCATTGGTCGGGGCTGTTAACAGGTTATCGGATCCAAAATCCGACCCGATAGCTTAACAGTGTTCCGTTACGGTGGATGCCACGTGTCGGTCACCCTTGACGAAAGCACTTCTGTGACGCGCGATTTATCGTGATGGAAGTGGACACTTCCGTGATGATAATTCTGGTAATGTCATGGAACACTTCTACGACAGCACATGTATGACTATCTTGATTCTGTCATAAATTTTTCATGGATGTACATGCATGACAAAATATGCGACCTAGTGTGACAAACACGTATCATCACGGAAGTGTATTTTTTTGTAGTGCTAGGGGTGGAAAGTGGTAGCGGATATTCCAATTATCCAACTTAAAAGTGAAATAAGTGGTCAAATTTTACTCATTTTATGATTCATCTTAGAAATTTGATTCGTTTCCACCCTTACATGAACCCTAACTAATTTGAGCCACATCCGCATCCGATTCATTTCCACCCTTACATGAACCCTAACTAATTTGATGCAACTAAAATATGAAGAAACCCTAGGCAGAGGTAGGGGAGAGGGAGGAGTAGGCGTGCTCACCTCGGGTGCCTGCGACGAGGGAGGGGCAGGTGGCGTCGAGGTCGGGGTCGGGGCTCGGGCGCGCGGCAGAGGGCGGCGTCGAGGTCGGGGTCGGGGGCGGCGTCCGGGGCGGCGTTGAGGTCGGGGGCGGGGGCGGCGTAGAGGGTGTGCGGAGAGCGCGCGGCAGCCGACGGGCGACGACAGTGGTGAGTGCGGAGGATTTGGATTTGGGGGAAGTGGCCGTGGGGAAGGACGAACCCCCTGGTTACGTCAGAAGTAGCAGTAGCGCGTTCCAGAAAGTGCGCTACTGCTATGTTAGCTACAGCGCATTCTGGGATACGCGCTACTGCTACTCCTTTCTCTTTTTTTTCCTTTTTCATTTATTTTTCTTCACATTTTATTTTTTTTCCTTTCACCTTCTTCTATTTCTTTCATTTTCAATTACCTTTCTATTTGCTTTCCATTTAATTTTATATCCTTTAGCAGTACCGAGTTTAGAATAAAACGCGCTGCTACAAAGAAATTAGCGGTAGCGTGGTTTGATATAGATCGCTACTACTATGTGTAGCCTATCGGCTAAGCCATGGTAATTTTAGTAGTAACGTGTTTAAAATAAGGCGCGCTACTGCTAGAACTTTATCTGTAGCGCGGTTTGCACAGGCGCGCTACTGCTACTTAGCACCAGCGTGCTTTTTTGACCAACGCTACTGCTAAAGTTCTGTGTATAAGGTTTTCCCTAGTAGTGAAAGTGAACAAGATGGTTATATAAATATCTCATCCCTTGATGTTCAGCTAAAAACAGAAAGTTTCAGTAGAAAAAGTGAATACGATGGTTATCAGGTGTAAGGGACTGCTTACCCCCCACATGTAGTTTCAGTATTTTCATATTAGATAAGCCAAGATTACTTTTAGGTTGCTTTTAGATCTTTTTTTCGAAAAGGGAGTTCACCCCAGCCTCTGCATGAGAAAGATGCATCCGACCATTATTATTGATAAATGAAAGATCCAACATAAGTCTCCAAGTCTCGCACAAGGAAGTAAACAAATGCTCACAAGAGCAAAACAAAACAAAAGGAAAAGCCACAACCAGTTGGCATAAAAATATAGGAGCCCTACATGCCTATCCTATTACATGACCATCCAAATCCGTTGAAAATATTCCGTGCAACCATCTCCCATCGGGTAGACGCAGTAACCAAACGCTCCCTGGCCTCCGTCGGAGTGAGTAGCAACCACATACGGATCAACAAAGTGGGCCTGAAGATAACCTGCAAAAAGTGAGTGTTTGTTGTTCTGTTAAAAACCATATCATTTCTACAGTTCCAGATTGCCCAAAATAAAGCACAAACGCCTACACGAATGTGCCTCGCTGTATCTGAAGCTATCCCATCGAGCCACGTCCCAAATAATGTGTTGATAGAATTCGACAGATTAATAAAAGCAATATGAACCGACCGCCACAAAATCTTGGCCAGCGGACAATTAAGAAAGAGGTGTTTGATAGATTTGTTATGGTCGCAAAAACTACATCTTGCAGAACCAATCCAGTTACGTTTTGCCAAGTTATCCTTAGTCAAAATAACTTGTTTATGCACAAACCACATAAACACTTTGATTCTCAAAGGTACCTTAACTTTCCAGACATGCTTTGAGGTAGGAATCACGCTAGAGTTAATAACATCCAGATACATGGATTTGACCGAGAACACTCCGTTCTTAGTGAGTTTCCAACACAGTTCATCTGGCTGTTGAGACAACTGGACATCCATCAATCTTCTCACAAGATGGAGCCAGGCCTCCCAAGGATTTCCCACTAGCGTACTCCAAAAATGAATATTGAGTGGAATGGAGTGGAGAACTGTTGCAACGTAAGCATCTCTACATTGAACAATGTTATATAAAGAAGGATATTGAAGTGCAAGGGGTGTCTCCCCAAGCGACGTATCCTCCCAGAACCTCGTAGCTGCTCCATTACCGACTAAGAACCTTGTCCTATTGAAAAAGAGTGGTTTAACTGTCATCAATCATTTACAAAATGGTGAATCAGTCGGCCTCACTGTCACCTGGGACAAAGTTTTAGAGAGAAGATACTTATTTCGCAAGATCTAAGCCCAAGTGGCCTCCGTCTCGGAAGAAAGCTTAAACAACCACTTGCTAAGGAGACATCTGTTCTTGACTTCCAGATTCTCAATACCTAGACCCCCTTGGTCCTTCGGCCTACAGATGATATCCCATTTAGCAAGCCTGTATTTTCGGTTAAGCTCATCACTCTGCCAAAAGAATCATGATCGATAGAAATCTAGCCTCTTCCTGACTCCAACCGGAACCTCGAAAAAGGATAGAAGAAAAATAGGCATACTTGTGAGGACCGAATTAATCAAGATTAATCGCCCTCCGTATGACGTGAGCTTACCTTTCCAACAACTCAGTTTCTTCTCAAAATGATCCTCAATGCACTTCCATTCTCTGTTGGTCAGCTTACGATGATGAATGGGTATACCTAAATATGTGAACGGTAAAGTCCCCAATTCACATCCGAACAATTGTTTGTAGGCCTTTTGGTCATCATTAGCTCTTCCGAAACAGAACAATTCTCTCTTGTGGAAGTTAATTTTTAGCCCGATCAATTGTTCAAATAAGCATAACACGAGCTTCATGTTTCGCACTTTCGCCAAGTCGTGCTCCATGAAGATGATAGTATCATCAGCATACTGAAGGATGGAGACACCTCCATCAACTAAGTGCGGAATAAGGCCACCTACCTGCCCCGCATCCTTAGCTCATCCTATTAAAATGGTCAGCATGTCTACCACTATGTTGAATAGGATCGGTGACATCGGATCCCCTTGCCTTAACCCTTTATGTGTTTGGAAGTAGTGACCTATGTCATCATTCACTTTAATCCCAACACTCCTTTTCGCGTAAAGGATTCTACCTGGTTTCTCCAGGCCTGATCAAAACCTTTCATACGCAAAGCCTATTGAAGGAAGGGCCATTTGACTTTATCGTATGCTTTCTCAAAATCCACTTTGAAAACAACGCCATCGAGTTTTTTTGAGTGAATCTCATGGAGCGTTTCATGCAAGACGACAACCCCTTCTAGGATGTTTCTATCTAGCATAAAAGCAGTTTGGGACGGTTGCACCACAGAATGCGCAATTTGCGTAAGCCTATTCATCCCAACCTTGGTGAAAATTTTGAAACTAACATTAAGAAGACAAATAGGTCTGAACTGCTCAATGCGAACGACATCTGTCTTCTTAGGAAGTAAAGTTTTCATTCCAAAATTCAGCTGAAACAATTGAAGCTGTCCATAGAAAAGCTCATGGAACATCGGAAGCAAGTCCCCCTTAATAAAGTGCCAACATTTTTTATAAAACTTCGCCGAAAACCCATCCGGTCCTGGAGCCTTATTATTTTTCATTTGTGCAATGGCCTCAAACACCTTTTTCTCCGTAAAAGGGGCAGTCAAAATCTCATTCTCGTCAGTCGCGAGTTGAGGAACATCCTCAACCCTGGACTCATCTAAGGACACGATATTCTCCTCCGGAGGTCCAAACAACTGCTTATAGTAGTTGGTTATGTAAACTTTTAGATTTTCCTGACCTACAATCGTCCCTTCGTCCTGTTCTAGTTGGAAAATCCTCTTCTTACGATGCTTTCCATTAGCAATCATGTGAAAGAATTAAGTGTTATCATCCCCTTGGACAATTTTGCGAACCTTAGCTCGCAGTGCCCACTTCAATTCCTCATCTCGGAGAAGCTCTTTCAGTCTCAACTCAGCCTCCATCTTAGTTTCTAGCTCGCTGGTATCTAAAATAGAAGTTTCGGCTTTTACCTCTAGGGCTTGAGTAAGTAAAAGGAGTCGTTCCTTTTCAGCCTTATATATCCCATACGTATGCTTAGCCCATCCACGAAGGAACCTTTGTAGATGACGAATCTTACACTGCCATCTTTCAATAGGTGACCTTCCTCTAGAGTCTTTAGCCCATTCTCTAGCTATCAGATTAAGGAACCCTTCTCTTTCAAACCATGCAAGTTCAAACGAGAAGGTGTTCTTGTTACACACATGGGTTTGAGCCCCTGAGTCAACTAGTAACGGCGTGTGATCCGAGATACCTTGCGAAAGCGCCTGTACTGTTACTAGGGGGAACTTTTGTTCCCATTCGACGCTAGCTAGGACACGGTCTAGCTTCTCAAAAGTCGGGATTGGTAACGAGTTAGCCCAAGTGAAATTCCTACCCGACAGCTCTATCTCTCTAAGATCCAAGCTCTCAATGATGGTATTGAACATGAACGACCATCTTCCGTCAAAATTCTCATTATTCTTTTCCTCCCGTCTTCGAATAATGTTGAAATCACCCCCACTAATATAGGGAGCTGCTCGTTACCACAAATACGGACAAGATCGGCCAAAAAGTCTGGTTTGAGTTCTGGTTGCGCGGCACCGTATACCGCCACCAAAGCCCAATCAAACCCATCTGCCTTAGTTTTGACACGAAACTTTACCGCAAAATCTCCCATAACTACACTCCAAACTTCCAAAGAGTCACACCTAACCCCAAGCAAAACCCCACTGGATCTTCCTCGCGGAGGTAGGCAATGCCAGTCGAAGTCAACACCCCCGGATAAAGTGCTAAGAAATTAGGGGGTGAGGTTGTCCCTACCAGTCTCTGACAGAGCAATAAAATCCAATTGATGCTCAAGAGAAGCATCCACTAGAAACCTTCTTTTAGCCAAGTCTTTAAGACCTCTGCTATTCCCGAAAATGCCTCTCATATTTCATCATGAAATTTTTTAGAGGTACAGATCCTAGCACTTCTACGCACAGCCGACATTGGGTAAACCTTCCGTTTCCATGTCCGCTTAGGCTTAACGTGATCCTCGGGCTGGTCACCACAACCGGGCTCAGCCGAGATAACCAACGAACTATCTACATGGTTTGAGGCCTCGGGGGAACCGAAGCCCTCCTCCTCCTCTGTCTCAGGAAGTGAAGGGTCAAGATCCGCACACAAACCATCAAGAACCCTGACCCCTAACGCATCAATGTCCGAATCATTCATGGGTTTAACAGCAGCTATGTTACGAATCATTTTCAATGCCCTCTCCTCTTCTAAATCAAGAATGTAATTAACTGATTTAGTGATTTCACTATCATTACTACCAAGTGAAACCCCTAGTTGATTTGCATTATTGACAATCTCATCAGTGGTAAAATCTAAAATTGAATTTGATTTATTAACAGACATACCCATAGAGATCTCAACGTCACACAGCTTGGCCGCCCGCATAGCGCACCTTTGCTGCATGTCATCAACGTTCGTCTGCTCCTGCAGCCGACTGCTGATCCGCCTCCCCTCAGAGATAGGATCCGGGATCCCTCCAAAGGTAATGACCTCCTCGTGCGAAACTCTACTTGGGGAAGAGCCTCCAACCCGACCCCCAACAGTGGTAACCCGGCCTGGGACAACCGGGGCAACACCAGGAGATGATGACACATCCCGCAACATCACTGAGGGAGTCCTGGATTAGGGGGTGTCCGGATGGCCGGACTATAGCCTTTGGTCGGACTCCTAGACTATGAAGATACAAGATTGAAGACTTCGTCCCGTGTCCGGATGGGACTTTCCTTGGCGTGGAAGGCAAGCTTGGCGATACGGATATGTAGATCTCCTCCCATTGTAACCGACTCTGTGTAACCCTAGCCCTCTCCGGTGTCTATATAAACCGGAGGGTTTTAGTCCGTAGGAAGAATAACAGTCATACCATAGGCTAGCTCCTAGGGTTTAGCCTCTCTGATCTCGTGGTAGATCTACTCTTGTACTACCCATATCATCAATATTAATCAAGCAGGAGTAGGGTTTTACCTCCATCGAGAGGGCCCGAACCTGGGTAAAAACATCGTGTCCCTTGTCTCCTGTTACCATCCGCCTAGACGCACAGTTCGGGACCCCCTACCTGAGATCCGCCGGTTTTGACACCGACATTGGTGCTTTCACTGAGAGTTCCTCTGTGTCATCATCTTTAGGCCCGATGGCTCCTCCGATCATCAACAACGGTGCATTCCAGGGTGAGACTTTTCTCCCCGAACAGATCTTCATATTTGGCGGCTTTGCACTGCGGGCCTATTCGCTTGGCCATCTGGAGTAGATTGAAAGCTATGCCCCTGGCCATCAGGTCAGATTTGGAAGTTTGAACTACACGGCTGACGTCCGCGGAGACTTGATCTTCGACAGGTTCGAGCCACAGCCGAGCGTGCCGCACTGTCACGATGGGCATGGTCTAGCTCTACCGCCGAACAGTGCCCAGGAGGCCGCACCAGTGTCCGCTCCGACCCTTAGCTCGGAGCCGACTGCGCCAATCGAGGACGGGTGGCTGGACACCGCCACGGGGGCTGCAATCTCTATGGCGATCGAGCCGAACACCAGCCTTGTCCTTTGTGAAGCTCGTGAATCCAAGTTGTCGGACTCCTCTCTGAACTCCGAACCTTCCGCGCCCCTGCTGATCGAATCCGATTGGGCGCCGATCATGGAGTTCGCCGCCGCGGACATCTTTCAGCACTCGCCCTTCGGCGACATTCTGAATTCACTAAAGTCTCTCTCTTTATCAGGAGAGCCCTGGCCGGACTATGGTTAGCAAGGTTGGGAAGCGGACGACGAAGAAATTCAAAGCCCACCCACCACCCACTTCGTAGCCACTGTCGATGATTTAACCGACATGCTCGACTTCGACTCTGAAGACATCGATGGTATGATCGCCGATGCAGGAGACGACCAAGAACCAGCACCTATAGGGCACTGGAGGGCGACCTCGTCATACGACATATACATGGTGGACACCCCAAAAGAAGGGAATGGTGATGGAATAACGGAGGATGACCCCTCCAAGAAGCAGCCTAAGCGCCAGCGTCAGCGGCGCCGCTCTAAATCCCGCCAAAGCAAAAACGGCAATTCCGGCACGGGAGATGATAACACCCCGGACAGTGCCGAAGACAACCCCCTCCAGCAGGATTCAGCACAGGAGGATGGAGAAGCCAGCCCTCATGAGAGAGCGGCAGACAGAGAGGTAGAGGACAATAATTACATGCCTCCCTACGAAGACGAGGCAAGCCTCGACAATGACGAATTTGTCGTGCCTAAGGATCCCATCGAACAAGAGTGTTTCAAACGCAGGCTTATGGCCACGGCGAGCAGCCTCAAGAAAAAACAGCAACAGCTTAGAGCTGACCAAGACTTGCTAGCCGACAGATGGACTGAAGTCCTTTCGGCCGAAGAGTACGAACTCGAACGCCCCTCTAAGAGCTACCCAAAGCGCAGGCTGCTACCCCGATTAGATGAGGAAGCACCTAAACCTACATCACCAGCGCACAACGCGGCCGACCGGCCACCTCGTGGCCGAGACAGAGAGGCCTCTCGGCCATCCACTCCAACCGCACCCCGGCGTCGCTCAAAAAATACCAAGGCATGGGGAAATGCGCCAGACCTGCGAGATATATTGGAGGACAAGGCAAGGCAAACAAGATCGATCTACGGATCGCGTGGGCGCCCCACGGCACGTGACGATAACCGTCATGCTGGATATGGCAAATCCAGCCAGGCCAAACACAGCAGACAAAGCTCATTTGAGCTACATCGTAATATAGCCCAGTACAGAGGCGCCGCACACCCACTATGCTTCACAGATGAAGTAATGGATCATCAAATCCCTGAGGGTTTTAAACCCGTAAACATCGAATCATACGATGGCACAACAGATCCTGCAGTATGGATCGAGGATTATCTCCTTGATATCCACATGGCCTGCGGTGATGATCTACACGCCATCAAATACCTCCCACTCAAGCTTAAAGGACCAGCTCGGCATTGGCTTAACAGCTTGCCAGCAGAGTCAATTGGTTGCTGGGAGGACCTGGAAGCCGCATTCCTCGACAATTTCCAGGGCACCTATGTGCGACCACCAGACGCCGATGACCTAAGCCACATAATTCAGTAGCCAGAGGAATCGGCCAGACAATTATGGACACGGTTCCTAACCAAGAAAAATCAAATAGTCGACTGTCCGGACGCAGAGGCCCTTGCAGCCTTCAAACATAACATCCGTGACAAGTGGCTTGCCCGGCACCTAGGACAGGAAAAAACAAAATCCATGGCAGCCCTCACAACACTCATGACCCGCTTTTGCGCGGGAGAAGATAGCTGGCTAGCTCGTAGTAATAACATGACCAAGAGCCCTGGTAATTCGGATACCAAGGACAGCAATGGCAGGTCGCATCGCAACAAGCACAAGCGCCGCATTAATGGCGACAATGCTGAGGATACGGCAGTTAATGCTGGATTCAGAGGCTCTAAACCCGGTCAGCGGAAAAAGCCATTTAAAAGAAATACTCCGGTCCCGTCCAGTTTGGACCGAATACTCGATCGCTGGTGCGAGATACATGGCACCCCCGAAAAACCAGCCAATCACACCAACAGGGATTGTTGGGTGTTCAAGCAGGCAGGCAAGTTAAGTGCCAAAAACAGAGATAAGGGGCTGCATAGCGATGACGAGGAGGAGCCCCGGCCGCCGAACAATAAGGGACAGAAGGGCTTTCCCCCACAAGTGCGGACGGTGAACATGGTATACGCAACCCACATCCCCAAAAGGGAGCGGAAGCGTGCACTCAGGGACGTATATGCGTTGGAGCCAGTCGCCCCAAAGTTCAATCCGTGGTCCTCCTGCCCGATCACTTTTGATCGAAGGGACCACCCCACTAGCATCCACCACAGCGGATTCGCCACATTGGTTCTAGACCCAATCATTGACGGATTTCACCTCACTAGAGTCCTTATGGATGGCGGCAGCAGCCTGAACCTGCTTTATCAGGATACAGTGCAAAAAATGGGCATAGATCCCTCAAGGATTAAACCCACAAAGACGACCTTTAAAGGCGTCATACCAGGTGTAGAGGCCAACTGTATAGGCTCAGTTACACTCAAACTGGTCTTCGGATCCCCGGATAATTTCCGAAGCGAGGAGTTAATCTTCGACATAGTCCCGTTCCGCAGTGGCTATCACACGCTGCTCAGACGAAGTGCATTTGCAAAGTTCAATGCGGTGCCGCACTATGCATACCTCAAGCTCAAGATGCCAGGCCCTCGAGGAGTCATTATGGTCAATGGAAACACCGAACGCTCTCTCCGAATGGAGGAGCATATGGCGGCCCTCGCGGCGGAAGTACAAAGTAGCCTCTCAAGGCAATTCTCCAGTCCGGCTATTAAACGTCCGGACACCGTCAAGCGCGCCCGAAGTAACCTACAACAAGACTGCCTGGCACGTTCCGAGCAAGCGTAGTAGTGCGGCCCCAACCCCAGCCCTCGCGAAATTACGAAACCAGTACTACGCGTACATAATTACGCTCTGGAAATACCAAGGGCATAAGGGGAGGGGCACAACCACAACACACCCAAAATGCGGCTCAACCGCACTAGGGGCTCCCGATTTTGTCATTCTTTGTTTTTCTTTCTCTCACTTTCAGGACTCCACTCTCCGGAAGGCCTGTCTGGCAGTACACTCGCCAAACACATGATGCAACAGCCAGGGAGGCAGAAAGCTACGTCGAATGTCCAGGTGGTCTCTATAACGAGCAGTATACTTGTTTCACATATCATCCCGCAGCTCACCCCTGGAGGGGGACATGTCAAATAGTCCCATCTCTTGCTTATCGCACCATTTGTATCGTTCTGCTTTTACCGTAGCCTTTTCGAATAAACAATACATAGCTCTTGTCTATTATTGCATTCATTTTTTATGTAAATGTGTTCAGTTATGACATTATGCAACCGTACACTTTGGTACGACCAATACACCAGGGGCTTAAGTACCCCAGAATATGGTGTGAGAAGTCTGAACACTCTTAGGAGTGCGGCACCTCGAACTTATAGCATTATATGCATCGGCTCCGAATCATGTCTTGGGTCAATAGTTGGGTTTGCCTGGCTCCCATGTTTTAGTACCTTACGTTCCGGCATATCAGCTAAGGTAGCGCTGGGAGAACTACTGCGATTGTGCCCCGGTTGAGCTGGGTTAAGCACCTCAGTAGAGAAAGCTAAAACTGACTGTCATGATAGGGCGAGAGCTGGTCGCTGTTCGAGAGTTTTCGAGTCCCTAAAGACTTATGCCGCTTAGAGCGAGGAGCTGGCTTTGTCCGGCCTAGGCGTGGATAGTGCCCTCGGTCTTCCGAATACTAGGGGCTTCGCCGAAATTTAAAATTATAGAATTCTATGGCTAAGTGAGAGTGATAAAGCATTATAGTCCGATTGCCTTGTTCGTTGTGCTGAGCGCCTCCCTCGATGGACCCAAGAATGGGAACAAGAGCGCTTAGGTTTATCCCGAACACCCCAGCACTCGTGGCATGGGGGGAGAAGCCGACGACTCGTCGTCTCTCAGATTTAATAAACGGCCGCACAGAAGGTAATATTTTAAATTCAAAAAGCGTTGCTTAGCGCATATGAACAAGTTTTCAGCGCACAGGATAACACGAGCGAGTTTACTCACAAATTACATCCTTGGAACATTCATCCGCCACAAGGCGGGCACCCATCAGGACGCCCTCATTATACATCTCGGGCTTGCGATGCTCCTTGCCCTCCGGTGGCCCATCTGTCACCAGCTTCTCAGCATCCATCTTGCCCCAGTGTACTTTAACATGGGCAAGGGCCCTACGGGCGCCTTCGATGCATACGGAGCGCTTGATGACTTCAAGCCGTGGACAGGCATCCGCCAGCCGCCTCACCAGCCCAAAGTAGCTCCCAGGCATGACCTCCCCAGGCCATAGCCGTACTATAAGGCCCTTCATGGCCTGTTCGGCTACCTTATGGAGCTCGACCAGCTGCTTCAGCTGGTTGCTCAAGGGCACTGGGTGTCCAGCTTCAACATACTAGGACCAGAACACCTTCTCTATCGAGCTCCCTTCCTCGGCTCGGTAGAATGCGGCAGCGTCAGACACACTGCGGGGCAGATCTGCGAATGCTCCTGGAGAGCTCTGGACTCGGGTAAGTAACAAGTAATTCACTTTCACGTGCTTTCTTTGCATAAATAATGCCTTACCCACCGCTATCTTCTTCATCGCCTCAATTTCCAGGAGGGCTTTTTGGGCTTCGGCCTTGGCAGATTTGGCGCTCTCAAAGGCCGAGGCGAGCTCGGACTCTCGAGTCTTTGAGTCAAGCTCCAAACTCTCGTGTTTTTTCACGAGACCGTGGAGCTCTTGCTGCACCTCCGCCACCCGCGCCTCCTGCTTTTCTCGCTCGGTGCGCTTCATGGCCGCATTGTCTTTGGCCTTGGACAGCGCTTCCTTCAGGGTCGCCACCTCGGTTGTGGCCCCTGTAATACTCACGTTGGTCCTGTCATTATTTGCAACCAGATCTTTTTATATACTTACATAAGGTATTACTTACCTTCCTTGTCCTTGAGCTGCCTCTTGGCAAGGCCGAGCTTGTTCTCGGACCGCTCGAGGCTCTGCTTCAATGCATCGACCTCCGCAATCAGTGCGGCAGAGGTCAGCAGCGCAGCCTGCATTCCCATATTGACATACTTATGTTAGACTCATGCGTATATCTTTTAGATCCTCAGTTCGGCTTTTCTTTCCGAACACCAAACTGAGCATCAGTGGCTACTGTCTATGCGGTAATATTTTTATATATCTTAAATACATACCTCAAAGCGTGTTAGAAGGCTGGCATAAGCCTCTGTCAGCCCGCTCTTGGTGGACTGAACCTTCTGGATCACCATACTCATAATAGTGTGGTGCTCCTCGTCGATGGAGGCGCCGTTAAGCACCTCCAGCAAATTATCCGGTGCCTCCGGTTGGACGGAGGTCACCGGCATCATTGGCTTGCCCTTCTTACTAGGGGGCCGCCTGCCGGACTCCGGAACCATTGAAGGTTCCGGTACGGTGTCCGGCCCAGGGCCAGTCTGAGAGCCCTTTGGGGTTTTATCCCCTTTGCGCTTGGAGTCTGGGAGGTCGCCTTGCGGCGCCTCCAGGACCACCTCCTCCTGGCTTGGCCCCTTTTGGAACTCCACCTCGGCATCGTCCGTAGGGCGAGGGGAGGTAGCAGTCGGGAGTGAAAGACTATTCACATTCGATGAATCCAGGGAGCCGCTCGACGAAGCGTCGAGCCAGGCCTTGGGCGGACAGCATGATTATATTCGGCGTCAGAAGATACTGTGCAATAAAGGGATGCCATGAGTTATTCTAGTATCCGGATACTTACGATTTTGCCAGGGGCTTGGCCCTGGATGGCCACTCCTCTTCGCCGTCGTCAGCGTTGGTGGAGTAGTTTGGAGGAAGGGTCCATCCCTTCTTGGACCCTTCGGCCCCCCTAGATGGGGCGGCCTTCCTTTTCTTTCCTCCCCCCGCTGGAGGGGGAGAGGCCTCTTCTTCCTCCTCCTCGTCTTCGTGGGAGGAGTGCGCTTCGAAGTCATCGTACGATGAATCCGACACCACCAGGCGTCGGGAACTCTTTTGAGTTCCCGTGGCCTTCTTCTTGGCCTTCTTCTCCGGCACCATGTAGGGTGCCGGGACCAGCAGCTTCACCAAGCGGGCATCTGCTGGGCCTTCGGGCAAAGGAGCCGGACAGTCGATCTGTCCGGTCTTCTTCTGCCAGTCTTGTCAAAGGAATGGGAGCTTAGATCCCGCATAGAGTCAAACTATGAAAAACAAGTATTCCGTAAAGGGTAAAACAAGCTTACTACGCTGGCTTGGTGCTTCGCGCAGAATCCGCGATCCTCAGTAATGGGAGGGGGAACATCGGCGCCCTTGAATAGCACCTTCCAGGCATCCTCGTGCGTTGTGTCGAAGAGCCTGCTCAAAGTTTGGTGCTGGGCCGGGTCGAACTCCCACAAGTTAAAAGCCCGTCGTTGACACGGGAGGATCCGGCGGAGGAGCATGACCTGGACTACGTTGACAAGTTTAACCTTCCTGTCCACCAGGTTTTGGACACAGGTTTGGAGTCCGGTCAGCTCTCCCGAATTACCCCACAACAGGACCTTCTCTTTCCAGGAGGTGAGCTATGTGGGGATGCCAGATTGGAATTCGGGGGCCGCTGCCCATTCAGGGTCATGCGGCTCGGTGATGTAGAACCACCCCGATTGCCACCCTTTCATGGTTTCCACGAAGGAGCCCTCGAGCCATATAGCGTTGGGCATCTTGCCCACTGTCAGTGTCAAAACCGGCGGATCTTGAGTAGGGGGTCCCGAACTGTGCGTCTAGGCGGATGGTAACAGGAGACAAGGGACACAGTGTTTTTACCCAGGTTCGGGCCCTCTCAATGGAGGTAAAACCCTACTCCTTCTTGATTAATATTGATGATACAGGTAGTACAAGAGTAGATCTACCACGAGATCAGAGAGGCTAAACCCTAGAAGCTAGCCTATGGTATGATTGTTGTTCGTCCTACGGACTAAAACCCTCCGATTTATATAGGCACCGAAGAGGGTTAGGGTTACACAGAGTCGGTTACAATGGTAGGAGATCTACATATCCGTATCGCCAAGCTTGCCTTCCACACCAAGGAAAGTCCCATCCGGACACGGGACAAAGTCTTCAATCTTGTATCTTCATAGTCCAGGAGTCTGGCCAAAGGTGATAGTTCGGCTATCCGGACACCCCCTAATCCGGGACTCCCTCAGTAGCCCCCAAACCAGGCTTCAATGTCGATGAGTCCGGCGTGTAGATTGTCTTCGGCATTGCAAGGCGGGTTCTTCTCCAAATCCTATGCACCTGTTGAATAGCGTCCGGCTTCTCATAAATATTGCGCTCCTTGGCTTCCACGCCCAATAATGGCCATCTTCCACGTGTCGAACGAATGCGAAAAGCCAGGGTATTTTTACATTAACCCCCCTAGTTGCGCAAATGAGCTGCCAATAAAGGAGACAAGGATCTAGATCCGAATCACACCATCCTCCCTTCGCGAGCATTCATCAGAGCGCATCTGACAGAAATCCATTCCATCATGGACAGTCGATGCGGCTCCTCCTCTCGCCCTCCCAGCCCTCAGCCTGGATATTGGGAGAGATGCTCCGTCCCGCACAGCAAGTTAGTGACGCTCCAAACCAAGGGATTTCTTCCCCCAGCCTTCATGGTTCCGGTTCAAGCCGGACTCGCCACCTATAAGGGCGGAAAGCAAGCGAAGAGCGTTCCCAGCCCCTCCAAAGGAGAGCGGGTATGCCTTGTCTCTTATTTGATAAGAGGGCTCGGATTTCCAATTCATCCGTTTCTCCGGGGGCTCCCGGAGTTCTACGGCCTCCAGTTGCACAACCTTACGCCTGCCTCCATTTTGCATATTGCGGGCTTCGTGGCCCTTTGCGAGCTTTTTTGGGCATCGAGGCTGATTTTGCACTGTGGAAGAAGCTTATCTGCCTTGTGCCCCGTTCTCAAGAGGGGTCAATATATCAAGTGGGCGGAGCCGAACTATGGCGCATCGCCGGGACCGGATTTCTATCCGGAACCCCGAAGAAGGCGTCCGAAGACTGGCCTTAGGAATGGTTTTATATAGAAGATGTCCCCCTGCCGGACCCTGTTCGGATCGGCCTCCCTGAGTTCAATAACGCTCCCTTGAAGAAACGCCTAAGCTGGCGTCCACGGAGCCCTCAGAAGGAAAATAACAGGGACGTCCTTTACCTGATGAGCCAAATAAGGTTGTTAGCTCATTCCGGACTGACCATGATCGGGGTCATGGCCACATGCATTATGCGGGGGGTGCAGCCACTCCAGTATAGAGGCCACCCCATGTGGGATTTCAACGGGGAGGATGATGCCACCCGCTGTGGCCGTAAGGGGCCTGGATCGGTCGCTGATCTGATGAAGATCTTGTCCGCATTGTACAAGGGAGAAGAGGAGGAATTTCTCCGCGTCAATCCACATGACGGATTTTCTATGTACAATCCTCCAAGCTGGGTAAACAGACATTTATTTTTGCCTATCCGATCCATACTCCCATAGTCAAGTATCACATTTTGTGATTTCGGCACAGGAACTGCGCCAGGCCGTAAAGGATATAAATAGCCCGCCTCCACAACCCGAGGATCCGGAATGGTTACTCGATCCGACCTCCCAAGAGGATCCGAACATATCGGTGCAGCTGATCGATGGGGTATTTCACCAACTGAGCATCGATAATGCCTTGGTTGCCATTACGGCCGATTACCCCGGAATACTTCCAGCCTCGCAGGTAACTGAGACCGAAGTCCCAATACTTTGAAAATGACCCAGCCGTGCTTGTTCTTGATCACCGTATACCAATGGTGTTTCGCAGGGGAAGTCCTTGAGGCGGAAGGCCGAGCCTGCGACAGCTAGTCAACAAGGGACAGCAAGGCCCAACAGGCTGAAAAGAAATGCAGTCCAGGTTGAAACGCCGGTGCAACGGTATGGCGTGTCATATTAATCCTAGGTTTTATTCCCGGGAGGCATACTAACGCTCGTGCTTTTTCAGGAAGAAGAGCGCTTGCCGGACTGTATCCGGAGAGGTTTCCAATCAATCCTCCGCTCGCCAGGCTCCAAAGCCAGGTCCAGAAGTGGAGGTGAACACGAGGCGTGCGTCGGATGCTCCTCCGACAGAGGATGCCGATAGGTTATCTGCCACCAATTCCGAGGTGGAGAGTGCCATGAATCACAGGCGTCGCCGGACTGTTCTTCGTGACGCGTGTTTCTCCCCTGAGGCATTGGATGCCTTCAATTCGGGAGATGCGCACCTCTGCGCCGCTCAAAATGGTCTAGCCAGAGCCACGGAGCAGTATGTAAAAGACATACGGGTGAGGAAATTTGACAGTTATATATGCCAGTAGCCCCCGAGACTTGAAATAGTTAGAATAACTGATTTAAGGATCATTTATTGTGCAAGATCTTACAGAAAAGAATACCCAACTGTCCCAGGAGCTGGAAGAGTGCAAAGCCCAACTTGAGGCCGCACTAGCCGCAGCGGGGGAAGCCAAAGAGACCCCCTCTGGTAATATATGCTTCAAAAGCTAATTAATTTGTGAAGTGAGGCATGTGTATAAGTCTGACAATAATATTGCAGATGGCGCCAGGATAGATCCAAACAAGCAACAGCTCATGCGCCGGTTAAAGGCCGGCGAGAATGTGCTTACAAGGGTGAGGCAAGAGAAAAATGATCTCCAAGATGCCAACACCCAGCTGGGTGAGGAACTAAAGGATGTTCGTGCCCAGCTGTCTGACTCCGTTAAGGAGAATCGGCGGCTTTGACGCGGCATTTTTAGTAAGTGCTTGAACTAGAGGAAGTCGACTAACAGAGGTAGGTCTGTAGGTATGCTCACAGGCCGTCCTGAAGAGGAAATGCCCGGTTCTACGAGTGACCTTCTTCCCGAGCTCTTGCAACTGCACGAACGAGTTCGGCAGGTGATGAAAGGCGTCGCCCAGGCCTTGTGGCCATCTGTCTACCTGCCCGAAGGCCTTGGAGAGCTTGAAGGGAGGCTTCAAGGAGCGTGGCGGCGCTTCCGATTATGGAAGATATCGGCCTGCCGTCAAGGCGTCAGGGAGGCCTGGGCCGTGGTGAAGATGCGGTACACGAAGGCTGACCCAAACCACATGGCCGAGGTCAGACCTATGGGGCCCGATGGGAAGGAGATCCCTGTGAGCTTAGTATACGGCCAAGTAGAGTTGGCCGCAAAGTATTCCCAGCAGGACTGTAAACTAGACAGCCTACTATATGGCATTGAAGAGGAATACAATCAGTCGAATTGACTGTGTAATTTAAGATGACATGTAAAATGCCTTCTAGCCAGATTGTAGATCATTTGTCATAGCGGACCTTTTCGCTTCAACCTCGGGACCCAATAGTCCGGAGTGTGTCCGAATATCCTCGCGGTTATATAAGAACCAGGGCATGCGTGGAGACCAGGCGTAGGGGTCATTAGTGCTTTATCAGACAATTGCCCAACTAGTTATGTTATATTACATGGTTAGTAAGAAACATCTTCCAGGGAGAATAGTTCCGTTAGGGGTTTCTTTCCCTGGGAGGCATGCTCTAAAGTGCATGTCCGGACTGCGAAAAAAGCAGAAAAAATATCTGGGGGCAGATAAATAAATAGGTAAGAAATCATCTTTTAGTTCACCGACCGAATATTCCCTTAAGAATGCTAGCTTTCGGCTTCACCCAGTCTGAGGTACACATCCGGCTGACCCGGCAGTAACAATCGCAGAGGTGCTCCCTTTACCACCTAGCCGAACAATCAGGAACGTAGGGATAAGCACAGGAGCCAGGCAACCCAGCTTGGCCAAAACTTAAGTCATATCGATGCATATAATGGTGAATAAGAGGTACATGCGGAAGTGTGACACATGTGTTGGGCATGAAGCCCATATAAATAAGCTTCTGTTAAAGAAGCCCCCAGGTATAATGAGCGCGGATAGCGCGTCAAGTGTGTGTGAACAAAGCGCGAACGAGCCTTCAAAGGCTGTAAGAGAAAAAGGGAGGAGAAGGGGAGAAATGTAAGACAACTACTATATAAAATATAGACGAAGGAAGGAGACGAACTCAGGATCCGGCGCTAGGCGTAGAATCTTCGGAGACGGGCTGTGTTCCATGGGTTCGGCTTGAGTCGGTTATCCGATGCATTTCGCAGACGGTACGCTCTGCCGGTCAGGACTTGGTCGATGATGAAGGGACCTTCCCATTTGGGCTTGAGTTTGTCCTTTTTCTTGTCCGGCAGGCGTAGAACTAACTCGCCAACATTGTAAGTTGTGGCCCGTACTTCTCTGCTTTGATATCTTCGAGCCTGCTGTTGATAGAATGCCGAACGGGCTTTTGCCACGTCACGCTCCTCCTCCAAGGCGTCCAAACTGTCCTGCCGATCAAGCTCGGCTTCTCTTTCTTCGTACATGCGCACGCGAGGTGAGTCATGAATTATATCGCAGGGCAAAACTGCCTCTGCATCGTATACCATAAAGAATGGTGTGAATCCGGTAGTGCAATTCGGCGTGATTCGCAGCCCCCAGAGTACGGAGTCGAGCTCCTCTATCCAGTGCGTGTTAGATTCCTTGAGGGACCGCACTAGTCTGGGTTTGATGCCGCTCATGATTAGACCATTTGCTCGCTCGACTTGATCGTTAGTTTGAGGGTGATAGAGTGAAGCATAGTCGAGCTTGATGCCCATGTTTTTGCACCAGAGTTTGACCTCGTCGGCCGTAAAGTTCGTTCCGTTATCAGTGATGATGCTATGGGGGACGCCATAACGGTGTACGACCCCTGATATGAAGTCTATCACTGGTCCGAATTCGGCCGTCTTAATAGGCTTGGCCTCTATCCATTTGGTGAATTTATCCACCATGACCGGTAGGTATTTTTGCTTGTGGGTTCCTCCTTTAAGGGGTCCAACCATGTCAAGCCCCCAGACCACGAAGGGCCAGGTTATGGGTATAGTTTTGAGGGCGGTGGGTGGCATGTGGCTTTGATTAGCAAAGAGCTGGCAACCGACGCATCGTTGGACTAAGTCCTGAGCATCTGCCCGGGCCGTCGGCTAATAAAATCCTGTACGTAAGGCCTTTCCTACAAGGGCCCGGGCTGCGGCGTGGTGCCCCCCGAGTCCGGCAAGAATTTCAGCCAGAAGATTCCGCCCTTCCTCTTCGGAGATACACCTTTGAAGGACTCCGGTTGTGCTTTTCTTGTAAAGCTCTCCCTCATGGACCTTATAGGCTTTAGATCGCCGCACTATGCAGCGGGCCTCGTTTTGGTCCTGGGAAGTTCCTGCCTGGTTAGGTAGGCTAGGAATGGTTCCGTCCACGGGGCAATGACTGCCATTATTACGTGGGCTGAGGATGTTACTTCGTTGGCAGAACCACCGATTGTGTCAGAATGTTCGGTGTCGGGCAGTGCGGTTGGGTCCAGGTTGTTATTTCCGGATTACCCCTCCCATAGTACGGATGGCTTGAACAGCCTCTCTAGGAAGATGTTGGGAGGGACGGCATCGCGCTTTGCGCCAATGCATGCCAATACGTCTGCTGCCTAGTTGTTATCCCGGGCTATAAGGTGAAATTCGAGCCCCTCAAACCGAGCTGACATTTTTAGGACGGTGTTGCGATAAGCTGCCATTTTCGGATCCTTGGCATCGAAGTATCCATTTATTTGGGATATCGCGAGGTTTGGATCCCCGCGCACCTCTAGGCGTTGAATGCCCATGGAGACTGCCATCCGGAGGCCATGTAGAAGGGCCTCGTATTCAGATGCGTTGTTGGAGTCCGTATACATTATCTGGAGTACGTATTGAACCGTATCTCCGGTTGGGGACATCAGAACGACACCAGCCCCCAGACCAGCCAACATTTTGGAGCCGTCGAAGTGCATGATCCAGTTGGAATATGCGCCGTACTCTTTAGGGAGTTCGGCTTCAGTCCATTCGGCGACGAAGTCGGCCAAAACTTGTGACTTAATAGCTTGCCGTGGCTTATAGGTTATGTCGAATGGGAGGAGGTCAATGGCCCATTTGGCAATCCGGCCCATCGCGTCGCGGTTGTTTATAATGTCATTAAGAGGTACTTCGAAGGCTACTATTATCGAGCACTCTTGAAAGTAGTGTCGCAACTTCTGGGATGCCATGAACACTGCGTACGCTATCTTTTGATAATGCGGGTACCGTGACTTGCATGGAGTTAGGATAGTGGACACGTAGTAAATGAGGTTCAATCCGCTGCCACCGTCCATGAGTACCTTGGTAAGGCGAAAGTCGTCCACTATTGGACTGAGGACCAATGCGGCTGGTGCTCGGGCTGTTTGGAATTTAGGTTCGTCACTGGCATTAAAGGTAATAGCCGTGTCACTCCATGCGTTTATTGTTGCTACTTGGTAGACTTCGGCAAGGCTGCGGAGTGTTCGTTTCCACATATTATTTGATGCGAAAGTCTCGAAGACTATTAATACCATACTGGTAACCTTGGGCTGGTGCTCTGGAGTTAGAAGCTCTTCGCCACTTTTGGCCACCTGCCTTAGTATCACTACTAGGGAAAAGCCAATACACAGAATCTTATCAGCAGCGCGCTTTAAAATAAGGTGCTGCTGCTAATTAGCAGTAGCGTGCTCAGGAATAACTCGCTGCTGAAACAAATATAGCAGTAGCGTGCCCGCTCAAAGACGAGCTACTGCTATAATTCCCACGAGGCCGCCATGAGGCTAGTTATAGCAGCAACGCGTTATAACGACGGGCGCTACTGCTACGTAGCATAGTAGCAGCGCATTTCTCCAATAATTGCTACTGCTAAATTTACTACAAAAATTTAGCCCCATCTCCTCTATCCGATTCACTCACACAGTCACACACTATCTCACTGGATCCCCTCTCAATCCCCCGCGCCGGTCCACCCCCAAAGCCCCTCCTCCGTCTGCGCCGCCGTCACCTCCTCCTCCTTGCTGGACTCGGTACTGGCCTCCTCCTCCGTCCTACCTCTCCACTCGCCGCTGGCCGGCCCCTCCTCGCTCCGCCTTCCTCCTCCGTCCTCCCACCACTGGCCGCGCCGGCCGGCCCCTCCTCGCTCCGCCTTCCTCCTCCATCCTACTCTCTTCTCCCTCCTCGAGTCGCCCCTCCTTCTCCCTCCTGCCCACTACATTTTGATTTAGTAGCTAGGCTAGTTCATATGCAACATTTTGATTTAGTTGATATGATTTAGTTGATTTAGTAGGCTAGTTGATTTAGTTGACTTAGAACATTTTGATTTAGTTGATTTAACAGGCTAGTTCAATTAGTTGATTTAGTTGACTTAGAACATTTTGATTTAGTTGATTTAGTAGGCTAGTTCATTTAGTTGATTTAGAACATTTTGATTTAGTTGATTTAGTAGGCTAGTTGATTTAGTTGATTTAGAACATTTTGATTTAGTTGATTTAGTAGGCTAGTTGATTTAGTTGACTTAGAACATTTTGATTTACTTGATTTAGTAGGCTAGTTCGTATGCAACATTTTGATTTAGTTGATATGATTTAGTTGATTTAGTAGGCTAGTTGATTTACTTGACTTGGAACATTTTGATTTAGTTGACTTAGTAGGCTAGTTGATTTAGTTGATTTAGAACATTTTGATTTAGTTGATTTAGTAGGCTAGTTGATTTATTTGACTTAGAACATTTTGATTTAGTTGATCGTTAATCATTTGCTCATATTGCTTTAGGAAAAATGGCGCCACCACCACCACCACTATGTCGACTGTGCAAGTCAAGATGCGCCAGCAGCCTTGCAACTGGCAAGCTGTTCGGCATCTACTTCCAGCCGAGTTTTCATCATGCGGCGGTAAGAAGTTAGATGAAATGTAATAACTATTTTCTTTTTAGTGTTGGCATTACTGCATTGTGTCATTTTGCTTATTTTACACAGATCGTCCCATGCAATGTGAGGTTGAAATTCAACAAGCTGACAGGAGACACTGTGACATTTGAGGCTCCTGGGGGGGCGTACACTATGGAGGTCGAGAAAGGACGCAATATGTCGCAGATTGGAGGAGATGGATGGGCCCGTTTCGTCGCTCGCATGCGTCTTACTGGTGGTGAGTTGATCAGCTTCTCCTTCCGAGCAGAAAGACCCAAGCTAGTTGTCATTTATCTCAACCTGGTGGAAGATGATGAAGATGACGAAGATGATGAAGATGATGAAGATAATGAGGACCCACTCGATGAAGATGATGAGGACCTACTTCTTGAAGCCATCGTAGCTCAAAGAACAAGGCTGAGTGAGGAGGAGGTGTCCAACCTGTGGGACATAATTCCGCCACGTGCTGACTTTGTCGGGGTGCCATTCGTGACTCGCTTGACAAATACCATGGTTGATCGACATGATATGGTATGTTATACTTACAAATGCAAATTATCCGATGAATTACTTAGTGTACAATCCAATGATATGGTATGTTGTGTGGAATCTAGTCGATGATATGTTTTAGTGTAGAGTTCGATCACATGCTTATTAGTGTAGAATCTAACGAAACTATTAATAGTGTAGGTAATCCATATGTACTTATTTGCGAGGCTATTTATTAATTGATATGTTTTTCTTATTCAGAAATTGGCAAAGAGCATATCTGTGAGTTATGGTATCAAGCCTGATGAAGAAGGCTCGGCTGGACTACGCCTTACTGCAAGGGGCTCCGTCACAACCTGTACTTACCGCGTGGACATGGACGGTCGCACACACTTAAACTCGGTTGGGTGGAAGAAATTCCTCGATGGCAAGAATCTTCGTGTTGGACAGGCCATCCTAATTACTATCAGGAACACCAACCGCCCAGGCTTAAGGATGATGATTGTCTTCGATATCATCTAGAACTACATATGTGTGTGTGGCTATATCATCTAGAACTACATATGTGTATGTGGCTATATCATATAGAACTACATATGATGATCGTCGTCGATATCATCTAGAACTACATATGATGATGGCCGTTGATATGACCTTGTACTGCTTGAGGATGCATGTTGACTATGCATGAAATTGTTATCTAGTACTCCCTTTGTTCCAAATTACTCGTCGTGGTGTGAACTAAAACCACGAGAGTAATTTGGAATGAAGGGAGTACTACCTAGTAATGGTTTATGAATTTGATATCTACTAGCAGTACCTAGTATCTAGTATCTGAAAGGGAAACTGAAAGGGAAAGGGGTAATGGGAAAATGATGAAAGATATAGCAGTAGCGAGGGATGGCGAACTCGCTACAGCTAGGTAATAGTAGCGCGTTCTTAAAAAGCATTGCTGATATCGTAAACAGTAGTAGCGCGGGTAAGGGCCGCGCTACTACTATGAGTTAGCTGTAGCGCCTTATTAGTAGCGCGGCCACCCGCGCTGCTGCTAGCCTCAAAACCCGCGCTACTACTAGGGTTTTCCCTAGTAGTGTATCCAACATGCTCTAAGGCTATGAGTTGGGGTGGCGCCCTCTATGCTATGAATTTTGCAGGGTCCATTGAGCCACTCTTCCAGTACGATTCCATGCCCTATAGAGGGTTTTGCTTTTTGGTATTTAACCCAGGTGCCTGGCGATGATGCACCCTTTTATTTCGGACTGGGGTTGTATTCAGGGTCGAATTGTCCCAAAAATTAATTTCGGTTTTCCAGGCGCTTTCCATCGCACAGTACTTTCATACTATGGACGCCAAGTCAGCGAAGCGTGTAATTTCACGAGGACTTACGGCGTTGAGGATTCCCTTGTCCGTGCAATTATTGTAGAAGAATGAAATTGCGTCCTCCTCGCGGAAGTCCTTTATCCTGTTGATGACCAGGAGGAATCTGGCCCAGTAATGGTCTACTGTTTCTGCGGGCTCTTGCCGGATTTGGGATAGATCGCTTATGTTTGGGTGGGTGGGTGGAATTAAATTCATAACCCCGTCCAATCTAAGACTCAGGGGCCAAGAAGTTTCCGAACTTGGAAGCTTGGGTTCTTGGATGTTGTCCAATGAATCTAGCCCGCTGCCTGACTTTAGGTTCAAGGCTTGAGTGACGTCCTCCCCTCCGCGGGAATCGGGCATGGAGGGATCGGGAATCCGGACATAGCTAGTCCTTAAAATAGAGGAAGGGTCGCTGTATTGTTCCTCAACCACAGCAACATGGTGTGTAACCTGGGGAGAGTTGATCTCTCTCAGATCGGGTTTAGGCCCAATATGATCGTAGTCTGTAGCGACTCCTAGGGTGGCGATGCGATTCAAGAGCTCGTTTAAGGAAGAGAGCTCCATCGGATCTAACTTCTTGGCGAGTTCCGAGTTAACGTGAAGATTGCTTTCGATGACCCGAGAAGTCATCGTCGGCGTGGTGGCCGAACAGGCGGTCATAAGAAAACCGCCTAGCCGGAGAGTTTGGCCGATGGCCAAAGCTCCTCTAGCAATGGTGCCGTCTTTAAAGACGGGATGAGGCATCCTTCCTGATGGCGACGTCACAGAGGAACTCTCAATGAAAGCACCAATGTCGGTGTCAAAACCGGCGGATCTCGGGTAGGGGGTCCCAAACTGTGCGTCTAGGCGGATGGTAACAGGAGACAAGGGACACGATGTTTTTACCCAGGTTCGGGCCCTCTCGATGGAGGTAAAACCCTACTCCTACTTGATTAATATTGATGATATAGGTAGTACAAGAGTAGATCTACCGTGAGATCAGAGAGGCTAAACCCTAGAAGCTAGCCTATGGTATGATTGTTGTTTGTCCTATGGACTAAAACCCTCCGGTTTATATAGGCACCGAAGAGGGTTAGGGTTACACAGAGTCGGTTACAATGGTAGGAGATCTACATATCCGTATCACCAAGCTTGCCTTCCACGCCAAGGAAAGTCCCATCCGGACACGGGACGAAGTCTTGAATCTTGTATCTTCATAGTCCAGGATCCGGCCAAAGGTGATAGTTCGGCTATCCGGACACCCCCTAATCCGGGACTCCCTCACCCACCATGGCGCCTCCGCACTCCGCTTGCTGGCCGCCCACTACCTTCGGCTTGACATTGAAGGTCTTTAGCCATAAGCCGAAGTGGGGCTTGATGTGGAGGAAGGCCTCGCACACGACGATAAACGCCGAGATGTTGAGGATGAAGTTCGGGGCCAGATCGTGGAAATCCAGGCCGTAGTAGAACATGAGCCCCGGACAAATGGGTGCAGTGGGAAGACCAGTCCGCGGAGGAAATGGGGGAGGAACACCACCCTCTCATGGGGCCTGGGGGTGGGGATGAGTTGCCCCTCTTCTGGAAGCTGGTGTGCGATGTCGTTGGACAAGTATCCGGCTTTCCTCAACTTTTTGATGTGCCCCTCCGTGACGGAGGAGTCCATCCACCTGCCTCCCGCTCCGTACATGGCTAGAGAAGGTTGAGGTGGGAAGCGCGGACTTGGGCGCTGGAGCTTGAGTGCGCGGAAATGGATAAGCGAAGGAGGAAGAAGGCGTAGATGAAAAAGGTGGATCCTTATGCCCTTATATGGGCGGACGAAACTATGTGCCCCCACCAGCCTGGTAAAACTCACTTATCTCCCAAGTGTCGTAATTAATGGCACGGTTGGGTTACCCACGCCCGTATTGATGAGAATCCCAGAATAAGGGGACATGATCTCTGCTTTGACAAGACGTGCCAAGGAAACCACCTCGCTAAACGCGCTGAGGTGGGACAGTAAAACGATTTGAATAAAGGCTGGGTTGTGGCGTGATGGCACGCTACGGAATACGTCAGCAGATTAGATTTGTGCAAATATTATTCTCTCTACGGTGGTATGTGGAACTTATTTTGCAGAGTCGGACACTATCCTTGTGTTCAAAATCTTCTATGAAGTATTCGGAGGAGGAACCCGCCTTGCAATGCCGAAGACAATCTGTGCGCCGGACTCGTCGTCATTGAAGCCTGGTTTAGGGGCTACTGAGGGAGTCCTGGATTAGGGGGTGTTCGGATGGCCGGACTATAGCATTTGGCCAGACTCCTGGACTATGAAGATACAAGATTGAATACTTCGTCCCGTGTCCGGATGGGACTTTCCTTGGCGTGGAAGGCAAGCTTGGCGATACGGATATGTAGATCTCCTCCCATTGTAACCAACTCTGTGTAACCCTAGCCCTCTCCGCTGTCTATATAAACCGGAGGGTTTTAGTCCGTAGGACGAACAACAATCATACCATAGGCTAGCTCCTAGGGTTTAGCCTCTCTGATCTCGTGGTAGATCTACTCTTGTACTACCCATATCATAAATATTAATCAAGCAGGAGTAGGGTTTTACCTCCATCGAGAGGGCCCGAACCTGGGTAAAAACATCGTGTCCCTTGTCTCCTGTTACCATCCGCCTAGACGCACAGTTCGGGACCCCCTACCCGAGATCTGCCGGTTTTGACACCAACAATCACCACGGGAGTCCCGCCGAGGACAGGTGCGACTAACGGGCCTGAGACGGGCGAAACCAGCCTAGGTGGGCGGTCCGGGGAGCGGGGTACCTAGTTTGCCACTCCACCGACCCGCCCACCACGGCAGGTATCGACCTGGTGGGAAGGGGTGCGGTTGCCTCCTCCCGCACACCCCTCCGAAGACGACCGGTCTCGTAGGAGAGAGCAAAGCCACGAAGCTCGCCCTCGGCGCCGCCAAAAATAGCAACGCGGAGCGCCGGGCTACCTTCCCGCCACCTCCCGCTAAGTCATCTGCCGTAGCCTCCACCTCCAAAACAGGAAGGGGAGATGAGGGAGTGGTGGAGGCCTCCTGTGTTGGGGAACGTAGCATAAATTCAAAATTTTCTACGCATCACCAAGATCAGTCTATGGATATTCTAGCAACAAGATAGAGGGGAGTGAATCTTCATACCCTTGAAGATCGCGATGCGGAAGTGTTACACGAACGCGGTTGGAGACGTCTTACACTCAGCGATTCAGATCGCGGTCGATTCCGATCTAAGCGCCGAACAACGGCACCTTCGTGTTCAACACACGGACAGCCCGGGGACGTCTCCTCCTTCTTGATCTAGCAAGGGGAGAGGAGAAGTTGAGGGAGAACTCCGGCAGCACGACGGCGTGGTGGCGGAGCTTGTGGTATTCCTGCAGGGCTTCGCCAAGCACTATGGAGGAGGAGGAAGAGTTGGAGGAGGGAGGGGCTGCGCCAGGGAAGGGGTAATGCAGCCCTCCCACCCCCCTCTATTTATAGGGTGAAGAGGAGAGGGGGCTGACCCCTCTAGATCCCATCTAGAGGGGGGGCGGCGGCCAGGAGGGGAGGCTTGCCCCCCAAGCAACATGGAGGCGCCCCCTCCCCTAGGATTTCCAACCCTAGGCGCCTTGGGCCCTTGGGGAGGGGCGCACCAGCCCACTAGGGGCTGGTTCCCTCCCATATTCAGCCCATCAAGTCCCTCGGGGGCAGGTGGCCCCACCCGGTGGACCCCCGGACACCTTTCGGTGGTCCCGGTACAATACCGATAACCCCCGTAACCATTCCAGCGACTGAAACTGGACTTCCGATATATAAATCTTCACCTCCAGACCATTCCGGAACTCCACGTGACGTCCGGGATCTCATCCAGGACTCTAAACAACCTTCGGTAACCACATACAATTTCCCATAACAACTCTAGCGTCACCGAACCTTAAGTGTGTAGAGCCTACGGGTTCAGGAATCATGTAGACATGACCGAGATAGTTCTTTGGCCAATAACCAACAGCGGGATCTGGATACCCATGTTGACTCCCACATGTGGCAAAATTTCGTCTTTTGACCCTTTTTGCAAAGAAATTCGAGATCTGACCCCTGTTTCAAACTATTTCGGGATCTGACCCTTTTGACTACCGCCAGGAGAGCCGGCGGTAGGTTTGCACGTCCTACCGCCATCAGCAGTGGAGGTAGGCCCTCTAACGGTGACTGACGGCTGTCGGCGTGTACTGACGGGGAAAAGGGCCTACCGCCGTATACAGTGGCGGTAGGGTTTGGTGGCCTACCGCCAGAGGTGGTGGCTGTAGGTACCGAAGAGGCAATTGATGCTGCGGGCGGGCCCTACCCCACCCACCAGCCCGTTCTTCCTCCTCCCCTCGACTCGAACAGAGTCGAGCGCTGCCTCTATCCTCCTCCCGATCCCCTCCCTCGATCTTCCTCTTCCCTCCACCATTTTCGCTGATCTTTGGGGCAAATCGAAGATACCGGTAGCTCCTCCATTCCCTCCAATCAGTTTTCGCAATGGTTTTTTATTTTTGAAGCTATTTTTGGCAATAGGTGCAACCTAGGTTAATTTTTTTAATGATGTTTTAGTTGTTTAGGAGTATATGATTTAGTAGTAGGCCTATGTAAGGATGTGTGGGTGAAACAATTGCAAGATATGTGAGGATATGTTGGTGAATGCATATATGTTGGTCCATTTTGTTTTGTTATGTATATATGAATTTTATAATAGATGTTTCTGTATGTTGAATGCAAGATTGTGAGGATGAAGGCATAACAAAATTCGTAGATGGTTAATGTATTGCAAATTTGTGAAGATGAATGTTTTGCAAAATTGGTAGGTGGTTAATGCATAGTGCGAAAATGTGTGTAGTTCTATTTCATATTGTTGCAAATGTTGTGATGGAGAATGCATATTAATTGTATGGTATTTTCAGATTTTGCAGTTTATAATTGAAGATGTATGGTTATAGTTTTTTTTATTCTATGTATAGATATGTATAGACGATGTTGTATAATAAGTGGAAAAATTATATATATGTTAGGATGGCCGAGGACGAGGACAATGGGCGTTTGTATACGGGGCTTGACCTTGCTTTTGACAAGGATCATCGTGCCCGTGCTATCGAGCGTGGAGAGGTAACAATTTTGACAGACAATTGTTTTCGTCATTTTCATGTAATTTTTTTGAATGAAGGAAGCTTCTGACATATTTTCTCAATTGTTACAGAAACTTACTGTCGTGCGCTTTAGGAGCCACACAATGGAAAACCAGATGCAATATGACAGGCGCTACGAGCCATATTTTGAGCGTGCTGGGCTGCTACCATTTTTTCTTCAGTTCAAGCGTGTGCCGCCGTTGATGTGCCATTCAGCTATCACTGCCCTCGTCGATCGTTGGTGGCTGGAGACACACAGCTTCCATCTCCCTTGTGGCGAGCTGACGGTGACGTTGGAGGACTTTGCCATGATCACCAGGCTTCCCATTGACGGCAAGGCTCTCACCGGTCGAGTGGACATCAAGAACTGGCGTGCAAGGGTTACCGCTCTCATCAGTGATTGCTCGGCCTCTCTTAGTGCGCAGGGAAGGACTGATAACAGGACAAACGGCGTCCCATTCCCTTGGCTCCAGCTTCATAGGTCGGGATGCCATTTAGAAGCCAATGAGGAGATAGTGGAGCAGTATGCTCGAGCGTACGTGTGGCACCTCCTATCATAGGTGGTCTTTGGAGACTGCTCTGGAGATGTTGCTCCTTGGATGTTTCTTGACTTCTTGGCTGACTAGGATGAGAAGTACAGTTGGGGGTCTGCTAGGCTCACCTATTTATACCATCAGGTAATAAGTTATGCAAATATCCATTAAGTATGGTAGTATGTTCATGAATTCCTACAAAGAGCACTCCTCCAACTCTTATGTTGTTACATTTAACCAGTTTGATTGTTGGGTTGCAGCTCGACGTCACATGTAGGAAAACCACCTCGAAGCCATGCATGGGTGGATGTATTTGGGGCCTCTCGGTCTGGATGTGGGAGCGTTTGCCGGTTGGGCATCCTGAAAAGCATCCTTCACCGCACGTGTGGGTAGGCCTTAATGAAGAAGATGATGTTTTTTGACTCCCCACCGTGGCATTCTCTTGGGACCGTGTTAGAATTTTTGGAAGCAAGAACAAGTCCTTGTACAAGAATTTCATCAACGAGATGGACAGCCTCACATATCGTCAGGTATACCGATTCAATATTTTCTCTAAGCTTTCATCAAATGCATTGGCCGAACTTATAGCTCTTTCACAGGTTAACTGGAGGCCTTACGAGGCAAATAGGGATTTCTCATTGAACCAGATGTGCACTAGGCACTCCCATCTTTGGCGGATCAGGTTCCCTCTCATATGCATTTATGTTGTCGAGTGGCATCTACCACATCGAGTGGCCACAATTTTGTATGAGGCAACGCACCCCACCGGAGCCAGTAAGCACGAGTGGACTTGAGCTTCACAAGTGAGTTACCTAACCGAGGCTATGTTAACCAACAATACAATGTTTCACATTGTTTCTTATGCTTTGTTGTTTTCATTCTTTGCAGTCGGAACCGAAAGAATAATCAGAATGTGGTTGAGTGGGGACAACACCATGCTAGGTATGTCGAGATGTTGGAGCAGAGGCTTGGTTCTATAGAGACGGATATGACTTTGGCGGACATGAGGAATTACAAAGAAACTCATCTAAAGTGGTATGACAATGGGAGGCAATTTCGGGCGCGTTTGAGGCCAAGGTGGACCGACACAGATCTCGCAGATCATGATGCAAACAATGAATCAGACGGTCAGTATTATGCCATAGTGATAAGTACACAAGGTTCTCACAGCGAGTATGCACCTTTGACTGATAGAGTGGTAAGTCTTGTTAACCTATTTGGAGAGTGGATTCATATTATCTTGATTGTGCAAACTTTTGAGCTTACGTTGAATTTTCAGACTTTTGAGCTCAATAGAAGTATCATCGAAGGCTCGAATGCACTAATCCATAACCCCGGGACTCCGGAGTCGGATGCTACCTTGAGGGAAACGGTGAAAGTAAGCACTTGATGTCCTTACTCCATTGCATTAAAAATGTTTTACTTCACAAGTCTTTTTACTTCACAAGTCATTACTCTGTTGCACTAAAAATCATTGTCTCTTTGTTGTTGTTGTTGCTGCAGCATTTCATGAAACGTTGCCAGAAGCTAGTCACCATTCTTGGATGCGCAAGCCCGGGTGCCATAGATGTGCAGGCTAGTGGAGCCGCCTCTTCTTATAGCCACGCTGGTGCTAATACCCACGCCGGTGCTTCTTCTAGCCACGCCGGTGTAACACCCCAAAAATTTAACCATGATTTCTTTATTAAAATTTTGCCAGGAGATTTAATTTTCATTTTTCTGGATTTATTTTTGATCTCAGAACCTCTCTTTTCTTCTAAGTTGTGGAGTTTTCACCCCAAGTGAAAACTTTCTAATTATTATTGGACTTGTTTACCCTCTCAAATAAAACAATCCTTTTAGAAGTGGGATTATTTATATAATTATTATTTTTTCCCTGTGCTTTATCTTTCCAAAATGGTTTTCATAAGTTTTAGGGTCCCATTTGCACTGCAACCCTTTTATTAATTCATTTAAAATCCCACCAAAATTTGGGGATGACATATGATGTCCCTAAATCACTTTTATGCAAAAATATCCTTTGGTCATTTGGAGATTTTTAGCTTTACCCCTAGATTTCAAATCTGGTCAAATTTCACTTTTGCACTACAACCTATTTATATATTCCTTTAAAACTCCCACCAAAATTTGGGGATGTTAGTAGGAGTATATTATTCGTCTTTGTGCAAAAACCCACCAATGTTCTTTGAAAAAATTGAGCAAAACATCCTCTTTTGCTCTCTCGTCCAGGTTGGCTTTTTCTACAGCAACTCTAATTTTTGTTGCTCTAGTGCCCATGATCTTTCTCCCGCTTATCAACCACCCTGCAAAACCCTTAAGTCCAGGAGAATGGACCTATTGGAGTATTTTTGGTCCATGAGACTATGCCTTTTACTTTCTGTCCAGAAATGGATTTCTCAAAAACTTCCACTAGCAAGTTTCTGTTTTTGCCAAACTAACCTTACCATACTCTTTTTCATCTAAAGAGACTATGATCTGGAGAGTTTGGCCACCCCAAGAAATGCCTAGGTGCCCTTGGCATTTTGACAAACACTTTATGTGCATGGTCAGATTTGACATAGCTTTTAGTTTGCACACTGGACCTGCTTGCTTTGCCTAACCACCATGTCCAGTAAACTCATGTCTACCACTAACCTAGGCCTATTTACTACCAGCAGCATTCGAGCTCTCTAACATGCCCTAGCATTTGGCCGAACACCTCGCGTGTGTGCTCTGGGCGTGCCCAGAGCGCATGTTTTGCATGCGCGCGCGCAACCGAGCCGCCGCGTTCACTCGCCCCGCGCCCCTGGCCGTTGCTCGCCCGCAGATCCACGCCCATTCTCATCAACTCGCCAGAACCATCCAACCGCCCCCCCTCCCCCTGGCGCCCTATAGCGCCGCTTTCAGGTCGGCCGTGGAAGCGAGCGGGCGGCTGCAGCAGTCTCTGCCATGGACGGTGCCGCCCGAGCTACCCCAGCGCGCCAGCTCGCCCGTGGAGCAGCTCAAGCTCATCTGCTCAACCTGCCAGACCCCGCCAACCATCGCCACGTGCCCCCTGGCTACAGAACGGCGGTTCACCGTTCTTATCCACGGCCGCCGTTGGAACCGACTCCGGCCGCCTATATAAGGGGCCCCGAGTTCGTCCAGTCCCTCAGGCGACCTGAAGCCACCCCACCTAGCACTCCCATAGCAGGCAATCGACCAGGGAAGGTCTTCTTCCTCGACTCCAGCAAGTCCAGCCGCCGCCGCCCTCCGGTCCATTCAGTCGCAACCAGAGCCCCCCTCCCCTCCTCCCCCCCGTCCATCTAGCACCACCATCCTCCTCCCCTCGACCGTGCGGAACCGCCCGAACCCTCAGCTGCGTTGAGGAACCACCGTATCCCAAAGCCCCAAACCTCCCGAAGCCACTGGCTGCCGCGAAGCTCGCCGCCGGCGACTCCCTTCATCCTGGCCATCCCCTCGACCACCGGGAGGACCGCCCTAGACTGGTGGATCCATCCCCACCCTCAGAACCCCATGGGGAGCCACCGTTTGCCGGCGACGATCACCGGAGCCCCACCTCTGTTCGGCCAGAGGAGGAAGGATGCAGGGGCGACCAGTCAATCCTGACCAGTGGGCCCCTGGACCCACTGTCAATGACCATGGGCCGGTCCATGCTGGCGTAAGTGGAGGCGTAAACGCAAAGTACGTCTTCGACGTGTACTCTTTTCGAAACGTTTTTCTTTTTTCTGTTTTATTTTAAAAATAGAAAGTTGACTAAACTTTGACTCGCCCTAACTTTTTAAATATAACTCCAAATGAGTTGATTCTTTTTCCTACCTCTCTCAAATTTTGTCTAGTTTATTTTTGTATTTATTTGAAAAAAATTAGACAGCTTTTTTTGTACTTTTTTGAAACTATGGATTAATTTGAATATTTTCAAAAATAGGATTTTGAAGAAGAAGGCAACTTTCCAAAAATGCACCACCACTTGCATACTCTTGAAAGCAAGCATTCTGAACCCTGGCACAAAATTTTTCTGTGTTGTTTGATACGGTTCCCACACCACTTTGACATGGAGCATTCGATATTTTATGTGATGATACAACCATGCGCATGAGTGCAAAAATGGAGATTTTTGTTGTTAGAAATGGACATGCTTGTGATAGTGATCATCCTTGTATGCTTTTTGTGCCTGCCGGAAGGAAGCCGGGAAAGTCTCTGTCTTGGGTAGACCTGAGCTTGTCCCTAGTTCCTCGTCGAGACGAGAGTGTCCGGTATGGCATGATGAGGTATGATGAGTGGTGATTCTGTCTGTTGGATGATATATATTTCTTATGCTAATCATACAGGGAATACTTAAACCTCCTGAGTCGACCATAGATCGAGTCTTGTTCCAGTAACCCACATACTTGTTTCGTACTACCACTTATCCATGCAACAGGTAGGGTACGGTTCAGTAAGTTGTCAACCCCTTTCTAGCACACACCGTATAGAGAGGCCATGGTGGAAGATATCGACTGTAGCCGGTAGGCATGCCACCTGGTCTGGGGGCATGGGTGTTTCCAGTTGGGACCGAGAGGGGGGCACCCCTTAGTAGCGCGCGGTATAAATTTGATCCGATGCTAATCAAGGTTGTAGCCTCCCCACTTAGAGTTTTGCTTGACAGGTGTCGTGGGTGATTCCAAACACTGGTAAGTTAAGCTGGTGTGTGCGAGTCAGGTGTGTTTTCAATTAAAAGACCGTAAACGGAATTAGTCCCGATGGACTGAAGGAATCCGTTACTCGTGGGTAAAGAGTACACCCTCTGCAGAGATTATATCTATTCGAATAGCCGTGTCCATGGTTAAGGACTATAGTCTTGGTTGGGTCGAGTGTCGATCTTAGTGTCGGTCTTCGGAGGAGAAACTGCTAAACCAGAACATGGATCATGACTTGTGACTTATGATGATTATGATTATTACTACTATGGACTAACCATTTACATTATTTGTATTACTGAGTATCCCTGGGACGGTTCTACCTCCTGGATATTCACTGTGATTAAATTATTTATAAGCCCTTTATGTGGTGTCGCTGAGACGCCCGACTGTGGCATGCTTGTTATTTATTTACTTTATAAGCCCTTTATGTGGTGTCGCTGAGATGCCCGACTGTGGCATGCTTGTTATTTATTTACTTTATAAGCCCTTTATGTGGTGTCGCTGAGACGCCCGACTGTGGCATGCTTATTATTTATTTACTTTATAAGCCCTTTATGTGGTGTCGCTCAGACGCCCGACTGAGGCATGCTTGTTACTTACTATCCTTTTGGGGCGTCGCTTCAGACACCCGATCGGTGCATTTTATTTCTACTCTGTGATTGCACATTCATGTTGTATATAAATAACCTACTTGCATGCATCAGGGATTTTATTTTGTGACTGACGTTGTGATCACAGAATATTTCAAAGCATGATTATCCTTTGTTAGTTTATACCTGTGTTCATAATGTTTGCGAGTACATTCAAAGTACTCACTAGCTTGTCCCTAGCTATTGTCTTGGCCAGATTACTTGCTTGGAGAGGAGCGTTGCGATGTCAGCCCCGGAACCCACGTAATGGTGACAACAGCCTCGCGAAGATAGGAGTTAACCTGGTCAGTTGTTCCTATGGGAAATGGAGTTCCATGGACACTGATGAACCACAAACCGCTTCCGCCATCAACCACTAGAAACCATTTGTTGTACTCATAGGACAGAATGGTCTTGTACTACATATTATGTATTTGCTTGGAGTTTCTGTATCAAGTTGGTGCCTCATCAGCTAACAGTAATCCTGGGGCTGGTGAGCACTAGGGCCATTTTCTGGGAAATTGATATCCCGAAAATCCGGTCCTGACAGCCGGTGGTGGCAGCGACTCCGGTGAACCTGAGGAGGAAGAGGAGGTGGACTTGCAGGTCGATGAAGCCCCGGATGAAATCAACATGTCACAAATGATGGATGCACCATCGGACTCCCAAGCAAAAAGGGATTCTCACCCTCATGAAGATCCATACAGCCTATCACTGTTCCAAAAGCCGCTACTTCGTCGCTGCAAGAAGATCGTGAATGCGGGGTGCTCTAAGAGAGGAAGAATGGGACGATGAACTAGTGTTTGGGCATGTTAAACTAATGTTTGGCCATGTTGAACTATCATGAGCTTTTAGTTTGCTTTGGACTTGAGGACTTTTATTTCAAGTTTTATGTTGGACTTGAGGACTTATATTTCTATTATTGTGTTCGACTTGTTTTGTACTATTTGTGCTCTATTTATCACACATTATGTTGGTGAAACTTGTGCATATATTCTTTTTTTGCTCTGAAACAGTGTGAAAATTGTAGTTTACACGCGTGTTCTGTAGTTGGCCTGAGGGCAGGACCATATCGCCATCGTCTCCAGCGGTAGGCCTGGGTAGCCTACCACCGGAGACTGTGGTGGTAGGGTCCTGCAGCCACTAGAGAAGCATAAGGCAGGGCAGGGGGTGTAAACTTTATGGCGGTATGATCCTACCACCACGGCCTATGGCGGTAGGCTTCAGCACCCTACCGCCAGATCCCATGGCGGTAGGCCCTTTTCCCTGTCAGTACGCGCCGACGGCCGTCTGTCGCTGTTAAAGGGCCTACTGCCACTGTTGATGGCGGTAGGACGTGCAAACCTACCGCCGGCCCTCCTGGCGGTAGTCAAAAGGGTCAGATCCCGAAATAGTTGCAGACAGGGGTCAGATCTCGAATTTCTTTGCAAAAAGGGTCAAAACACAAAATTTAGCCCCCACATGTTCCACGATGGTCTCATCGGATGAACCACGATGCCAGGGATTCAATCAATCCCGTATACAATTCCCTTTGTCAATCGGTATGTTACTTGCCCGAGATTCGATTGTCGATATCCCAATACCTTGTTCAATCTCGTTACCGGCAAGTCACTTTACTCGTTCCGTAATGCATGATCCCGTGACTAACTACTTAGTCACATTGAGCTCATTATGATGATGCATTACCGAGTGGACCCAGAGATACCCCTCCATCATACGGAGTGACAAATCCCAGCCTCGATTCGTGCCAACCCAACAGACACTTTCAGAGATACCTGTAGTGCACCTTTATAGCCACCCAATTACGTTGTGACGTTTGGTACACCCAAAGTATTCCTACGGTATCCGGGAGTTGCACAATCTCATGGTCTAAGGAAATGATACTTGACATTAGAAAAGCTCTTACAAACGAACTACACGATCTTGTGCTATGCTTAGGATTGGGTCTTGTCCATCACATCATTCTCCTAATGATGTGATCCCATTATCAATGACATCCTATGTCCATGGTCAGGAAACCATAACCATCTACTGATCAACGAGCTAGTCAACTAGAGGCTCACTAGGGAGATGTTGTGGTCTATGTATTCACACATGTATTACGGTTTCCAGTTAATACAATTATAGCATCAACAATAGACAATTATCATGAACAAGGAAATATAATAATAACCATTTTATTATTGCCTCTAGGCATATTTCCAACAGTCTCCCACTTGCACTAGAGTCAATAATCTAGTTCACATTACTATGTGATTGTAATGAATCCAACACCCATGGTGTTTGATCATATCTCGCTTGTGATAGAGGTTATTAGTCAATGGGTCTGAACCTTTTAGATCCGTGTGTGCTCTACAAATATCTATTTCATCATGTAGATGCAGCTACCACACGCTACTTGGAGCTATTCCAAATAACTGCTCTACTATATGAATCCGGTTTACTACTCAGAGTCATCCGGATTAGTGCCAAAGATTGCATCGACGTAACCCTTTACGACGAACTCTTTTACCACCTCCATAATCGAGAAAATTCCTTAGTCCACTAGTTACTAAGGATAAGTTTGACCACTGTCATGTGATCCATTCCTGTATCACTCTTGTACCCCTTGACTGACTCATGGCAAGGCACACTCCAGGTGCGGTACACAGCATAGCATACTATAGAGCCTACGTGTAAAGCATAGGGGACGACCTTCGTCCTTCCTCTCTCTTCTGCCATGGTCAGGTCTTGAGTCTTACTCAATACTCATACCTTATAACACAACCTAGAACTCCTTCTTTGCTGATCTATTTTGAACTCCTTCAAAATCTTGTCATGGTATGTATTCATTTGAAAGTACTATCAAGCGATTTTGATCTATCCTTATAGATCTTGATGCTCAATGTTCAAGTAGCTTAATCCAGGTTTTCATTGAAAAACACCTTTCAAACAATTCTATATGCTTTCCAGAAATTCTACATCATTTCCGATCAACAATATGTCAACAACATATACTCATCAGAAATTCTATAGTGCTCCCACTCACTTCTTTGGAAATACAAGTTTCTCATAAACTTTGTTGTCGGCATTCTTGGAACGGGGGTACCCAGACTTGCCTGCCTGCGGCCTGCGGCGTGGCTCGGGGAGTGGCCCAGTACAGCCCATCTTCATCAACACATGCCCAAGACCCTCGCGAGGGGCCAAGCCTCGCGGGGCGGACGACAGGAAGCTTCCTCGGGCACAGCCTCGTCAGGCTGGCTCGCAAGGAGGCGGAGAGATCAAGGCAGGGTACCTCACGAGGTGCCCATGATGCAAGCCATGATGACCGAAGCCAGGCGGGCGACAGGCGGGCACCGGCCTGCGCAGAGTCCTTGTTTCCTCTTTGGTGCAAAGGGGGCAAGCGCAGGCAAGAGTATCAAGAAAAGGCAACCATTTTGGTGCAACAAGACCAAGACCAGCAGAGCGGCAGGATGGAGGTCATTGTGTTCACCGTCAGAGTCTTTGGCAGGCGAGGACCGACTTTAGCCAGGATAAGTGTACTAGATGTTCCCCTTCAAAATGGCCAATTTTTGGCGCCCTTCCCGCTCAATATTTGGGAAGAGGACCAAGGCCTCGCTCTATAAATAGGGCTAGCCACCACAGAAGAAAGGGATCCACATTCAATCCTCCCCAAGAGGCATCACCTCCACAAGAACTCCTCCCCCCGCGAGGCAGTTCTTCCTTTGTATTGTTCATCACCAGCCCTTGAGGCAATCTACCACACCACAAACTAGAGTAGGGTATTACACCACAATGGTGGCCCGAACTAGTATAAACCTCGTGTCCCTTGTGTTGTTATTCGTGTAGTTTAGATCCTTGCAAGGCGACAAGACGTGAGTAGGTGGGAGGTGTGATCTCCGCGCGCACCCGAGAGTTCGAACCTTGAGGGTCCGCCGAAACCCGAGATCCAACATTTGTATAAACCCAAAATCTTTGATCATCTCATCAAAGTATATGTTCCAACTCTGAGATGCTTACTCTAGTCCTTAGAAGGATTGTTGGATCTTTGCATACTTGTTAGCATCTTATAGGATTGACAAAACCTTCTGGTTGTATCATATACAACCTTTCCTCAAGAAAATCGTCAAGGAAACAATGTTTTGACATCCTATCTGCAAGATTTCATAAATAATACAGTAACTGCTAATATAATTCCAACAGACTCTTAGCATCTCTATGAGTGAGAAAGTCTCATCGTAGTTAACTCCTTGAACTTGTCGGAAAACATCTTATCGACTAGTCGAGCTTTCTTAGTGATGACACTTGCCATCATTGTCCGTCTTCCTTTTGAAATCCATCTATACTCAACAGCCTTACTACCATCAAGTAGTTCTTCCAAAGTATATACTTTTTTTCATACACGGATCCTCTCTCGGATTTTATGGCCTCGAGCCATTTGTCGGAATCCAGGCCCACCATCGCTTCTCCATAGCTCGTAGGTTCATTGTTGTCTAGCAACATGACCTCTAAGACAGGATTACGTACCACTCTGAAGTAGTACGCATCCTTGTCGACCTACGAGGTTTGGTAGTGACTTGATCTGAAGTTTCATGATCACTATCATCAGCTTCCACTTCAATTGGTGTAGGCGCCATAGGAACAACTTCCTGTGCCCTGCTACACACTATTTGAAGTGATGGTTCAATAACCTCATCAAGTCTCCACCATCCTCCCACTCAATTCTTTCAAGAGAAACTTTTCCTCGAGAAAGGACCCGTTTCTGGAAACAATCACTTTTGCTTCCAGATCTGAATTAGGAGGTATACCCAACTGTTTTTGGGTGTCCTGTGAAGATGCATTTTATCCGCTTTGGGTTCGATCTTATCAGGCAAAACTTTTCACATAAGCGTCATAGCCCCAAACTTTTAAGAAATGACAGCTTAGGTTTCTCTAAACCATAGTTCGTACGGTGTCATCTCAACGGAATTACGTGGTGCCCTATTTAAAGTGAATGTGGTTGTCTCTAATGCCTAACCCATAAACGATAGTGGTAATTCGATAAGAGACATCATGGTATGAACCATATCCAATAGGGTGCATTTATGATGTTCAAACACACCATCACACTATGGTGTTCCAGGCGGTATTAGTTATGAAACAATTTCCACAAGGTCTTAATTGTGTACCAAACTTGTAACTCAAATATTCATCTCTATGATCATATCATAGACATTTTATCCTCTTTCCACGATGATCTTCAACGTCACTCTGAAATTGCTTGAACCTTTCAATAATTCAGACTCGTGTTTCATCAAGTAAATATACTTAGAATCTACTCAAATCATCTGTGAAGTAAGAGCATAAAGATATTCACTGCGTGCCTCAGCACTCATTGGATTGCACACATCAAATGTATTACTTCCAACAAGTTGCTCTCTTGTTTCATCTCACTGAAAAACGAGGCCTTTCAGTCATCTTGCCCATGTGGTATGATTTGCATGTCTCAAGTGATTCAAAATCAAGTGAGTCCAAACGATCCATCTGTATGGAGTTTCTTCATGCATATATACCAATAGACATGGTTCGCTTGTCTCAATCTTTTCAAAAATTAGTGAGTCCAAAGATCCATCAACATGGAGCTTCTTCATGCATTTTATACCAGTATGACTCAAATGGCAGTGCCACAAGTATGTGGTACTATCATTACTATCTTATATCTTTTGGCATGAACATGTGTATCACTACGATCGAGATTCAATAAACCATTCATTTTAGGTGCAATACCGTTGAAGGTATTATTCAAATAAATAGAGTAACCATTATTCTCCTTAAATGAATAATTGTATTGTGATAAACATAATCCAATCATGTCTATGCTCAACGCAAACACCAAATAACAATTATTTAGGTTTAACACCAATATCGATGGTAGAGGGAGCATGCGATGCTTTATCACATCAACCTAGGAAACACTTCCAACACACATCGTCATCTCACCTTCAGCTAGTCTTCGTTTATTCCGTAGCTCTTTTATTTCGAGTTACTAACACTTAGCAACCGAACCGGTATCTTAATACCCTGGTGCTACTAGGAGTACTAGTAAAGTCCACATTTAATATAATGTATATCCAATACACTTCTGTCAACCTTGCCAGCCTTCTCATCTACCAAGTATCTAGGGTAGTTCTGCTTCAGTGACCGTTCCCTCATTACAAAAGCACTTAGTCTCGGGTTTGGGTTCAACCTTGGGTTTCTTCACTAGAGCAGCAACTGATTTGCCATTTCATGAAGTATCCCTTCTTTCCCTTGCCCTTCTTGAAACTAGTGGTTTTACTAACCATCAACAATTGATGCTCCTACTCGATTTCTACTTCTGTGGTGTCAAACATCGCGAATTGCTCAAGGATCATCATGTCTATCCCTGATATGTTATAGTTCATCACGAAGCTCTAATAGCTTGGTGGCAGCAACTATGGAGAACCATCACTATCTCATCTGGAAGATTAACTCCCACTCGATTCAAGTGATTGTAGTACTCAGACAATCTGAGCACATGCTCAATGATTGAGCTTTTCTCCCTTAGTTTGCGGGTTAAGAAACTTGTCGGAGGTCTCATACCTCTTGATGTGGGCACGAGCCTGAAATCCCAATTTCAGCTCTTGGAACATCTCATATGTTCTGCGACGTTTCAAAAAATGTCTTCAGTGCCTCAATCTAAACCATTTAACATTACGCACTGAACTATCACGTAGTCATCAAAACGTGTATGTCAGATGTTTGCAACATCCACAAACGACGCTCAAGGTTCAGCACACCGAGTGGTGCATTAAGGACATAAGCCTTCTGTGCTGCAATGAGGACAATCCTCAGTATACGGACCCAGTCCGCATAATTGCTACTGTCAACTTTCAACTAAATTTTCTCCAGGAACATATCTTGAACAGTAGAACTAAAGCGTAAGATACGACATAATTTGCAAAGACCTTTTGACTATGTTCCTGATAATTAAGTTCATCTAATTATTTAATGAACTCCCACTTAGATAGACATCCCTCTAGTCATCTAAGTGATACATGATTCGAGTCAACTAGGCCGTGTCCAATCATCACGTGAGACGGACTAGTCATCATCGGTGAACATCTTCATGTAGATCGTATCTGCTATACGATTCATGTTCGACCTTTCGGTCTCTTGTGTTCCGAGGCCATGTGTGTACATGCTAGGCTCGTCAAGTCAACCTAAGTGTTTTGCATGTGTAAATCTGGCTTACACCCGTTGTATGCGAATGTTAGAATCTATCACACCCGATCATCACGTGGTGCTTCGAAACAACGAACCTTTGCAACGGTGCATAGTTAGGGGGAACACTTTCTTGAAATTTTATGAGGGATCATCATATGTATGCTACCGTCGTTCTAAGCAAATAAGATGCAAAAACATGATAAACATCTCATGCAATAAAATAGTGACATGATATGGCCAATATCATTTTGCTCCTTTTGATCTCCATCTTCGGGGTGCCATGATCATCATCGTCACCGGCATGACACCATGATCTCCATCATTGTGTCTTCATGAAGTTGTCTTGCCAACTATTACTTCTACTACTATAGCTAACGGCTTAGCAATAAAGTAAAGAAATTACATGGTGTTATTCAATGACACGCAGGTCATACAATAAATCAAGACAACTCCTATGGCTCCTGCCGATTGTCATACTCATCGACATGCAAGTCGTGATTCCTATTACAAGAACATGATCAATCTCATACATCACATATATTTCATTCATCACATCCTTTGGCCATATCACATCACACGGCATATGCTGCAAGAACAAGTTAGACGTCCTCTAATTGTTGTTGCAAGTTTTTACGTGGCTGCTATAGGTTTCTAGCAAGAACGTTTCTTACCTACGCCAAAACCACAACAGGACATGCCAATTGCTATTTACCCTTCATAAGGACCCTTTTCATCGAATCCGATCCGACTAAAGTGGGAGAGACACACACCCGCTAGCCACCTTATGCGACAAGTACATGTCAGTCAGTGGAACCTGTCTCATGTAAGCGTACGTGTAAGGTCGGTTCGGGCAGCTTCATCCCGCGATGCCGCCAAATCAAGATAATACTAGTAATAGTAAGCATATTGAACAAACCAACGCCCAAAACTAATTGTGTTCTACTCGTGCATAGAATCTACGCAATAGACCTAGCTCATGATTCCACTGTTGGGGAACGTAGCAGAAATTCAAAATTTTCTACGCATCACCAAGATCAATCTATGGAGATTCTAGCAACAAGAGAGAGGGGAGTGAATCTTCATACCCTTGAAGATCGCGATGTGCAAGCGTTACAAGAACGCGGTTGGAGAAGTCGTACACTCAGCGATTCAGATCACGGTCGATTCTGATCTAAGCGCCGAACAACGGCACCTCCGCTTTCAACACACGTACAGCCCGGGGACGTCTCCTCCTTATTGATCCAGCAAGGGGAGAGGAGAAATTGAGGGAGAACTCCGGTAGCACCACGGCGTGGTGG
>NC_041393.1:49861433-49869811 GCF_002162155.2 Triticum dicoccoides
GTGAAGGGGAGAGGGGGCCGGCCCCTCTAGATCCCATCTAGAGGGGCGGCGGCGGCCAGGAGGGGAGGCTTGCCCCCCAAGCAAGGTGGAGGCGCCCCCCTCCCCTAGGGTTTCCAACCCTAGGCGCCTTGGGCCCTTGGGGAGGGGTGAACCAGCCCACTAGGGGCTGGTTCCCTCCCATATTCAGCCCATCAAGTCCCCCAGTGCAGGTGGCCCCACCCGATGGACCCCCGGACACCTTTCGGTGGTCCCGGTACAATACCGATAACCCCCGAAACCATTCCGGCGACTGAAACTGGACTTCCCATATATAAATCTTCACCTCCGGACCATTCTGGAACTCCTCGTGACACCCAGGATCTCATCCAGGACTCCGAACAACCTTCGATAACCACATACAATTTCCCATAACAACTCTAGCGTCACCGAACCTTAAGTGTGTAGACCCTACGGGTTCGGGAATCATGTAGACATGACCGAGACAGTTCTCTGGCCAATAACCAACAGCGGGATCTGGATACCCATGTTGACTCCCGCATGTTCCATGATGATCTCATCGGATGAACCACGATGTCAGGGATTCAATCAATCCCGTATACAATTCCCTTTGTAAATCGGTATGTTACTTGCCCGAGATTCGATCATCGGTATCCCAATACCTCGTTCAATCTCGTTACCGGCAAGTCACTTTACTCGTTCCGTAATGTATGATCCCGTGACTAACTACTTAGTCACATTGAGCTCATTATGATGATGCATTACCGAGTGGGCCTAGAGATACCTCTCCGTCATACGGAGTGACAAATCCCAGTCTCGATTCGTGCCAACCCAATAGACACTTTTGGAGATACCTATAGTGCACCTTTATAGCCACCCAGTTACGTTGTGACATTTGGTACACCCAAAGTATTCCTACGGTATCCGGGTGTTGCACAATCTCATGGTCTAAGGAAATGATACTTGACATTAGAAAAGCTTTTAGCAAACGAACTACACGATCGTGTGCTATGCTTAGGATTGGGTCTGGTCCATCACATCATTCTCCTAATGATGTGATCATGTTATCAATGACATCCTATGTCCATGGTTAGGAAACCATAACCATCTATTGATCAACGAGCTAGTCAACTAGAGGCTCACTAGGGACATGTTGTGGTCTATGTATTCACACATGTATTACGGTTTCCAGTTAATACAATTATAGCATGAACAATAGACAATTATCATGAACAAGGAAATATAATAATAACCATTTTATTATTGCCTCTAGGGCATATTTCCAACATCCTGCCCCTCGGCTCCTCCCAGCCCAACAAGCTCGGACAAAAACGGACGCACCACTGGGTCCACCGGATCAACTCGATCACTCCAAAGCCTAGGAGGCACCGAGAAAGCCCCCAAGGATCCAAGCTGCAACGTACTTGTCGGAACAGTACCTGTTGACCTCTCAAAAGCAGTCTCACAAGTGTTGGACGTACCCGAAGGCCCCTTGGCCTTATCATCATTACTCTTATCACTATCATCCCGGTTCCCCAAGCACCTCCTCCCTCGGAAGTGTCCATAGGATTATCATCCTCAAATTCCCGGAAAAGATTGGGATCCTCATACTCGACATCCAGCTGATACAGTACGCCTTCATGCGTCCAAGGCACCACATCCGGCAAGAACTCAATGTTATCAACACTAACAAGCAAACGCGCCACCCCATGAGCATGTGTGAACTGCATATCCACCTGTTCAGTCTTACCAATCAGAGAACCCAGGCTCCAGGTGACCAAGAAACTATCCAGGGGAGCAGATGGCGCCCCAGAGAAATGAACCCAAATCTGGGTTAACAGCGTGCCCTGCGGCTCCTTCTTTTTCCACTCATCAAACTGCAACACAAAACTAGTACCAGTGACCCTGCTCATAACAAACTTGAGGATTCTCGGTTGATCCTCCTTAGACGGGAAATCCACTTTGTAAGTCTGATCTGTCAGCTTCAGCAAAGACCACTGGAAATTACCCGGTGCCAACTCCCGCAACTGCTAAATGATTTGTGCCTCAGTCAAAGGTCCATGAACCACCTTCACCACACCAGGGAAGGAGATTTGAACCACGGGTGTCAAAGGTTCCACACTGGGAGACTCAAAGAACATCAACTCCGAGCAACAGACCCCATAGATGTTAACTGAAGGTTTAGGCCCCAACAAAAGAGGACACTCTGAAGCTGTATGGTTAGGTTTCCGGCACAAGTCACATAACTCTGCCGTGCATTCAACCATAAAGTGACCCGGTTCACCGCAACGAAAACAGGTCAACTTCTTCTTTTTAGCCGCCCACTTGGACACCTTTTCACCCTCGGACTTATCCGTACCTTGTTCAGAAGCAGAATTGCCAGTCTGCGTGGGCTCCGGCAACGTGACTGCGGCCAAGGCCTGAACCATCTCCACCGCCACCTGTGGTAGAGCCGATCCAACAGCAGCCACCTCTAGCGAGATCGTCGGCTGCTCAGAAACAGTGGTCGGTTGCCGCGGCGGAGGAGGGCGTCGGTTCCCGCCACGGCCTCCGTGGAAACAACCCCGGAAAGGACGGTTATTCGGGCCAACCGCGCCCTCCACGAAGTTGTTGGGCGGTCCTTGGAAGCCCCTACAGGTGTTCCCTTGATCCACCCAACATAGCCACGGCCACCTCCGGTAGACGAAGAACCCCGATGCAGACCATCACCGTATACATTATATCAATCATCGCCCCACTGACCACGCGGAGGATTGTGATTGTCACCCGCGAAGGCACCCGCACCACGACCATTCATGCCTTGGTCTGTCCCATCACGGCCGCCCGCCATCTGCCTCGGCCATTAGTGGAAGAAATACTGTTGTGGATTTAGATACATTTTCTAGATGTGGATTTGGAGGTTCGTGTGATACTCATGTCTTCTCTGTTTCGGATGTAAGTTTAAGTTTTCTTTTGGGCAACTTTTATTATATATATCTTTCTATGTTCATTTTGTATGCGTGGTGAAGTCAATTTTTTTGTTCTTTAGAACATACCTTTCTATGGGCATTGTATGAAGCCAGAAGCAATAATGCAGGTTTTGGGTTCACATGTTGCCACATTTTCTTTGTAATTCCATTGTAAATTTGAAAATTATACTCTGAATTAATTAGGTTTAAATCTGACTGGTATGAAATAGTATGCATAGGTTAGAGGTTTGCATTTTTTTTACATATGAACTGCTTCTATATATTTTGGGCATGAGCACCTCCTCAGTAGGTACAGAAGATATCCTCCTCTCTCTTTGCTGCGTCTATAATTAAAGTTCAGAAGTTGTCGTCCTCTCCTTTTGATGTGATTTTTTTCCCAGTAGTTTTTGTTGCAGGACAGTGTCCTTTTTGTACATGAACTGATGGTTGTGCTCACTGATCTACAACCTCATGATCAGCAATTTCTCCATAAAGCTCTAAGTTCCCATGTCTTCATTTTCAGTAGGGATGAACGAGTACCATCCAGCGAAATTTCCTGTTATGTTCATATTTCTTCTTTTTTCCTTTGCTACTTTTATGATTCCAGATCTCATGATCTCTTTATATTGTGTTTGTTTTATTGATACGGAGTTTGCCTTGAAATATTCCTTCTGATTTGCAATGTTTTATTGTCTAAGTTTCTACCCGAATATTGTGAATGAACAAGTATTGGTGCAACAGCCCACTTGGAGGATAATACAGAGAGGTATTATTATTAATGGTCATGCTTTAAAATATATGCACCTAGCAAAGTTTCTTATTTTCAGAAATTGGGTTCTAACTGAAGTGGACAACGGCAGTTTGGCAGATTTTATTGCCAGTAACGAGAAAGATCATGCACCCATGGTTTTCAACCGTGTCCTGCTGCCGGAGGAACTCAGAATCCTGCGATAGGCCACCCACACGATGGACGAGATGCATGTGTGCCAGACACACGGGTTGCTAGCATACATGTTTCTGTTTTTGCTAATGATACTTGCTAATTGATTGTACATATAATTTATTTGCTACAATTTGAGAGATGTAATAGTAATGTGAATTGTCGTATCTGTAGAGGTATCCAATTGAGCCGAGACGTCCATTATAATGTACTACAGTACTATACAACTAGAAGAAGGTTGGTACTAGCAGGTGTACATGCATATGTCTTATCATTTGTTCGGTCAAGTAGCGTGCATGCATGTTGGAATAGTAGGGCACTTGACAATGCTTCTTGATCTTAATAGGAACACTCTTTGCATGTGATTTGTGACTTGGAAGTATGATGTATGTAGTACATCCGGGTACTCTGAAGGAGGTTAGTTAGTTCTCAAAGCCACACATATTTGTTTCGCAAAATAGATGGTTCATAACTATATATCTGTTTTTGCTAATGGTGTATGGTTTTTTTGCAGAACTGTTCCCGGTACATACATATGAAAACTCGGTGCAAGCAGAATTTGCCATAAGAGAAGATAGTCTCAAGTTTCTTTTTGTTTTAGGTCAACATTTCAACAAGGGTCTCTATGCATATATTTTTGTACAATCCACCTAAAATTTGGTTCACATGCATCTCTTGGCTCTCAAATTAAGGCCTATCTTTTTTTATTTGTTCTCTTCAAAATCAGTGGAAGAAGAGAAGAGCTTAGGATGTGCTTTCTTTGGAAAACAAAGAGAATGCTACTCTCCATTTTGGATGGAAAGTAGAAGTTTTTGCTAGATACTTTAGGCCAACTTTTCCAGTAGTTGAGGGTCCTAAAAGACATGGCATTATTGATGCATAACCGATTGTTGTATCATCATTATAAAGACACGCACATCATCTATCTCAAATGAAATTAACAAAACCGGAATATCAAACCAAACAAAATAGAAAAACAAGAGTTAAAATCAAGCACCTGAAACTACATATGAAGATGAAAAACAAGAACTTTGTGAGAAAAAACATACAATTAAACTTACACAAACCTGAAAAACTGATGGAGTACACAACAGCTAACATAAACAACCAACCAATTAGCCAAATAATGAACACAAGGCTGTTTCTATCCACGCATACAGAACTTCTATGTAGCGTCTAAGTAATGTGTGTTTCTTTATGAAAGATTTCAGCTTCCATACCAATACCATGGTTGTACATACACCACAACATAAAAAAAGTGAACATGCAACAACTGAGTAGTTAATTAGATAATTATCAGATAAAGTTTAATACCACCGTATATAGAATTTCTTACACAATGTATTAGAAGTGTATCAAGCGTGTGTCATTTTGTTTGTCAATATGCATCATGCATTGGTTGTAATAAATGTACTTCTTTTCTATCTTGAGGTCTTATATCACCGTCTCTATGTATGTATCAATGTGCTTTTGATCATGTAACAGTATATAACACACGTGAAGCCACCACGTATATTTTCTTAGGTTATAATAATTGTTCATGATTCTATCATGATGACGTATAGACTGGCGCGGCGTGCCGCCGCGCGGGTTAAGCTAGTATATACCACACAGCCACTACAACTAGTACCCTTCGGTTTACATCAGGAAGCGAGAGTACAGTGGCATTGGGCATGAGCAGCAGGTCGCCCATGACCGATGCACCCTCCGTTTCGGTCTCAAAAAGGTCATTTATCATCGAGACCAAACCCAGCTTTTGCCCAAATTTCCTGCACTAGTGGGCACTTAAAAAAAGTGTGTCGAAGACTCTCACAATCAGTGGATATTGGACATCCCGAGCTGGTTATCATATGCAGATTGGCCAAAATACCACTAATTTATATAAACTCGGTCAAAGTTTATAAACTTTGACTCATGACAAAACTAGCATGCTGTACATTTTTGTATATACTGAGTATTATATTTCTTGTAACTAAAATATGACACTCTTACTTCTCATACCCTCTGTTGTGCCTCTCGTAAAGATTAGGAATTCTTCCAGTCTAGCACCGTCATGCCGGTTCGTCTAGCGTATGGAGTTGTGTCTTTGATGGATCTTGCAGAATTCCATCGGTATTTGTCTTTGGTTGATTTACTAGGATCCAGACTGTGTTCGTGTGTCGAGAGGTTGGATACTTCCGATTCTACTCTTCTCTTCATTGGCGAATGGCGGCGGTGTGTTGTTCTGGTGCAACGCAGCCTTCCATCGTACGAGAAAATAGCGCAAGCGCTCGATTCCTTTTCTGGCATCGATGCCGTACCTAGCGCCAGGATTGGATGGCCCAACTGCTCCATCGATCAGGAATACGATCCTGGCGCCTACGCTAGCGCCCGGCATTGTAGATGCCCTCAGAGCCTTAGGTTGGAGTCTTCCCATCCGCCAGATGGTCCGCCTTTACAAGGCCAGGCCGGTTTTCTGGTGCCAAGCAACTGCGGCGGCACGACTACATCTTGTTCAGGTGGCTGAAGTTCTTTGATGCTCTGTGGACTGGAATGTAATTCTTAGTTTCTTTATGGTCCTTTGTATTAATGTTGATTCTTTATAATAGATCTTGATGCTTTTTTTTTGCAACAAAAGAAAAGACTGCAAAAATCAAAGGAGGTAAATGATCATCGGCCTCAGTGTCATGCACACGGCCTCACCACGGCATCATCTCCATCTTAAGTGGCAATTGCCAAAACAAAGAGCATGTACTTCTTCTTTTTAACAGATGAAAAGGAGATTTTATTTCATCAATCAGGACATAAGTTGTTCTTACAAATATCAGGGACGTCTTCTTGTCCCGAACCCAGCCACACCACAGTGCGACCTTCTGTCCGGCCAAATGAGACCAGATAATGGCTTACACCATTCTGTTCCCTACGAACATGAGATAGCTTGAACATTCTACCTTCCCTCAAAAGCCTTTGGACTTGATCAACCAACATGGCATAACGAGACCGGTTCCTATTTGGACCATTGATCATGTTAAGAGCGACAAGGCAGTCCGTCTCCACTTCTATCGACATCTCCGTCCATTGCAGGGCGAGGTTGATGCCCTCCATGCAAGCTGAGAGTTCGGCCTCCAATGGTTCTGCACATATACGCAACTTCGTACAAGATGAGAAAATTGTTGGAAATATGCCCTAGAGGCAATAATAAAATGGTTATTATTATATTTTCTTGTTTATGATATTTTTTTATTATCCATGCTAGAATTATATTGATAGGAAACTCAGATACATGTGTGGATACATAGACAACACCATGTCCCTAGTAAGCCTCTAGTTGACTAGCTCGTTGATCAATAGATGGCTACGGTTTCCTGACCATGGACATTGGATGTCGATGATAATGGGATCTCATCATTAGGACAATGATGTGATGGACAAGACCCAATCCTAAGCCTAGCACAAGATCGTGTAGTTCGTATGCTAAAGCTTTTCTAAATGTCAAGTATCTTTTCCTTAGACCATGAGATTGTGCAACTCCCGGATACCGTAGGAATGCTTTGGGTGTATCAAACGTCACAACGTAACTGGATGGATATAAAGGTGCACTACGGGTATCTCCGAAAGTGTCTGTTGGGTTGGCACGAATCGAGACTGAGATTTGTCACTCCGTGTGACGGAGAGGTATCTCTGGGCCCACTCGATAGGACATCATCATAATGTGCACAATGTGATCAAGGAGTTGATCGCGGGATGATGTGTTATGGAACGAGTAAAGAGACTTGCCGGTAACGAGATTGAACAAGGTATCGGGATACCGACGATCGAATCTCGGGCAAGTATCATACCAGTAGACAAAGGGAATTGTATACGGGATTGATTGAATCCTTGACATCGTGGTTCATCCGATGAGATCATCGTGGAACATGTGGGAGCCAACATGGGTATCCAGATCCCGCTGTTGGTTATTGGCCGGGGAGTTGTCTCGGTCATGTCTGCATGGTTCCCGAACCCGTAGGGTCTACACACTTAAGGTTTGATGACGCTAGGGTTATAGGGAATAGATATACGTGGTTACCGAATGTTGTTCGGAGTCCCGGATGAGATCCCGAACGTCACGAGGAGTTCCGGAATGGTCCGGAGGTAAAGATTTATATATGGGAAGTCCTGTTTTGGTCACGGAAAAAGTTTCGGGTGCTATCGGTAACGTACCGGGACCACCGGGAGGGTCCCGGGGGTCCACCAGGTGGGGCCACCGGGCCCAGAGGGCTGCGTAGGCCAAGTGTGGGAGGGGACCAGCCCTAGGTGGGCTGGTGCGCCCCCCCCCCACCAGGGCCCAAGGCAAAGAGAGAAGGGAAAGGGGGAAAACCCTAGGCTCATATGGGCCTAAGGCCCACCTAGTGGTGCCCCCCCCTCTCTCCCCCTTGGCCGCCCCCCTAGATGGGATCTAGGGCTGGAAGCCACCCCTAGGGGTGGAAACCTAGATGGGGGCGCAGCCCCTCCCTTCCCCCTATATATAGTGG
>NC_041393.1:49870357-49872328 GCF_002162155.2 Triticum dicoccoides
ACGGAAAAAGTTTCGGGTGCTATCGGTAACGTACCGGGACCACCGGGAGGGTCCCGGGGGTCCACCAGGTGGGGCCACCGGGCCCAGAGGGCTGCGTAGGCCAAGTGTGGGAGGGGACCAGCCCTAGGTGGGCTGGTGCGCCCCCCCCCCACCAGGGCCCAAGGGAAAGAGAGAAGGGAAAGGGGGAAAACCCTAGGCTCATATGGGCCTAAGGCCCACCTAGTGGTGCCCCCCCCTCTCTCCCCCTTGGCCGCCCCCCTAGATGGGATCTAGGGCTGGAAGCCACCCCTAGGGGTGGAAACCTAGATGGGGGCGCAGCCCCTCCCTTCCCCCTATATATAGTGGGGGTTTGGGGCTGCCATACACACGAGAACATCTTCCTCTTGGCACAGTCCTACCCCTCTCCCTCCTCTTCTCTTGGGGTGCTTGGCGAAGCCCTGCTGGAGTGCCACGCTCCTCCACCACCACCACACCGTCATGCTGCTGCTGGACGGAGTCTTCCCCAACCTCTCCCTCTCCCCTTGCTGGATCAAGGCACGGGAGACGTCATCGGGTTGCACGTGTGTTGAACGCGGAGGCGCCGTTGTTCGGCGCTTAGATCGAAATCAACCGCGATCTGAATCGCTACGAGTACGACTCCTTCATCCGCGTTCTTGTAACGCTTCCGCTTAGCGATCTACAAGGGTATGTAGATGCACTCCCCTTCCCCTCGTTACTAGATTACTCCATAGATTGATCTTGGTGATGCGTAGAAAATTTTAAATTTCTGCTACGATCCCCAACAAAAATGATATTGCCGATGGAGCCGCGCAGAATCATGCCCGCCCCCGCGGGTCCTGAGCTGGCGCAAAACGATCCGACAACGTTCAGTTTTGCCCATCCTTCAGCCAGAGGACCACATGGGTGGGGCGCCATTGATGGGCTGAGCATGCGGTAATGGCTTGCTGGGTGTCACCACATCCGAAACTTGCTTTCCATAACTGGATCAAGACCTGAGTTGTTCTGCACACCAATTAGTGAGTCCAGGTAGCTTAGAAGATACCTCTTGAATGCTTCGACTGGGGGCGGTTGCTTATGGTGTGTTATCTAGTTGCGAACGTTGCTTATGGTGTGTTATCTCGTTGCGAACATCGACTGGGGGCAGCACTATAGTGTCATCATAAGCTCCCATCTCTCCATGTCCGGCAGGTCGCAAAGTGTTCGCGCAAGGCACTTCGAGGCCGTCCGCTGAAACCACGCCGCCAAGGGGATCCGCCATCACTTGCCGAAATGCCACCGCTCTAGGACATCTTAGGAGGAGCAGGTCATGTACTTCAACGAATGGAGTAATGCATGAACGACTATGCATTTTAGAGTATATAATTTAAGCTTTTGCGTATGTACAAAAAGATGATCCAATGAACCTTGCAAATAATTGCTTAATAAAAAGAAAATAAATACGTAGTAGAGTAGTACTCCCAATGTTTTATAATGTAGTGATATAGAATATTTGAAAAGTCAAACTTAGTAAACTTTGACCAGATTTATGAAGAAAAATATCAACATCTACATTATCGAACATATACAATATGAATATTAAACTCACAATGTATCTGATATAATTCTAAACATAAATATTTTTCTCTTTAAACAAGATCAAATTTTGAATTAAAAAAATATATGCACCATATTAATGAATCAGAAGGAGTATTAATTATTTCTAGAGTATTACTGCTTGACTAAATAAAGGGCCCTAAATAAACTATACTCTAGTTAGTCCTCTAATGCTAGATTGCTACTCTCTCCATCTCAAAATAAGTGTATTAACTTTGTGCTAGCTCTAGTATAAAGTTGTAGTAACCTTGCGACAGTTATTTTGGGATGGAGGGAGTATGATTCATCTGAACCTAACGATGGCGAAGGTCCATGGTTACAGATGATCCAATGTGATATTCCCCACACCGGCTATACCTTGCAGCATCTTAGCGCCTC
>NC_041393.1:49872548-49894788 GCF_002162155.2 Triticum dicoccoides
ACTCTCGCCATGTCGCCATGTTCCCCGTCGTCCAGCTCCACGGTCTTGGGCACGTACACACAGTTCCTCCTTACGCGCCCGCCGGCGCGGACGGTGAAGCCATGCGCGCCGTCGACGAACACTGCGCGGTCGCCGATGTTCTTCACCGGCGCCCACCGGATGACTGTCATTCATTGACCATGTTGACCATGCCACGCGGACAGCACCCAGGCGGGGGACGACCCGAGGCCTACGAAGGGAACAATGTGGAGTCAAGGAAGACGAGGCAGGTGAATGCCCACGCAGAGGGGAGTACGAGGGTTCACTGGTTCGGCTGTGGTATGAGGCTGCTGTCGCCGAAGAATAACAGAAGGTGTTGGTGAGTAGAAGAATGGCCTGGACGGCGATGGGAGTAGGGTGGACCGGTGAGTACTGCGCGGCAGCACAACCGGCCACGGGAGGCGGTAGCAGGCAGTACCGCCGGCGGTGGATTGGGCGGTGAAGTAAGAATATCCGAGATTGAAAAAGCACGACATCCGTTGGATGGACATCCAACGCTCACTGCTGCTAGAAACATGTGTAGATTGTAAGTTGACAAAGTTTTGCGTACGCGTCAACTTAATAGGCCCACAAGTGTGTGGTAGAAAACATATAGCCCATTTACGAAAAAATATACGCACCATATTAATGAATGGGAAGGAGTATTAATTATTTTTAGAGTATTATTGCTTGACTAAATAAAGGCCCATAAATAAACTATACTCTAGTTAGTTCGGTAATGCTAGATTGCTATGATTCATCTGAACCTAACTATGGCGAAGGTCCATGGTTACTGATGATCCAATGCGATATTCCCCACACCGGCTTTACCTTGCAGCGCCTTAGCGCCTCACCCCCCTCCGCCACCTTCACCTTCCTCAGGTTGTTCAACGGAGACACGGTGACGACGCGCGCCATGTCGCCATGTTCCCCGTCGTCCAGTTCCACGGTCTTGGGCACGTACACGCAGTTCTTCCTCACGCGCCCGCCGGCACGGACGGTGAAGCCGTGCGCACCGTCGACGAACACCGCGCGATCGCCGATGTTCTTCACCGGCTCCCACTGGATGGGCCCGTCCTGCCGCGGTCTGTGCGCGCGGTACGCGTGGGTGAAGGTCGACCTGTACCCGTCGTGGCTCACCAGCAGGAGCACGTTGTCCGTGGAGGTCACGAGGAACGCCAGGTGGACTTTGCCGCCACGGCGAGGCGGCGGGTCGATCTCGGCCGAGTGATCCAGGGTCTCGGCGTCGATCACGGCGGTGCGCAGCGACCCCAGCTCGAGCACGAAGAAGAAGCCGCCGCGGTAGTTCACGGTCATGGCCGAGCCGTGGCTGGACCGGTGCACCGGCGTCCAATCGCCGGCTCCTGTCCTACAGAAGAACGCCGTGTCGCCGCGCGCAACCATGACGCCCCGCGGGGACCAGTCCCACGCGAACCCGTCGTCGGTCGACAGGCGGTACCGGGGCTCGCTCCGGTCAGTTCCGATCATCGCCGGCATCGGCTCCTCCTCCGAGAGCGGGATGGGCAGGTCGGGGAGCGGCGTCCGCTCGCCCGTGAACGGGTCGACGAGGTGGCACTGGTGGCGGCCCCACATGTCCGTGACGAACACCTTCCCTCCGTGCGGGGACGGCACGTGCCGGCTCCCGCGGGACAGCCGCATCACGACGTCGTCGCTGCGCATGCGGTTCTCGGCGAAGGAGAAAACCTGGAAGCCGTCCTCCGACCCGAACGCCAGGCACGGCAGCTCGGCCTCCGCGTCACCATCGGTCTCCCGCGTGAACTCGACGACAGATGGACTCGACGGGCATCCGGGCTGCTCCGCCGACCTTCCGGACGCGAACAGCAGCGGGGAGATCAACCTGCCGCTGTCGACGACGGCGCCGTCCGTCGGCAGGACGCCGCAGACGAGCTGGTTGAACCTCTCGGACAGCCTTGACAGCATGTCTACGGCGGCGGCGTTGGTGCTGAGTAGCCCAGGCCAGCACGGGTACATCGATCGACGGATGAACAGATAGATGATAGCCTGGCCTCGATCCTAACAAACTTCCAATTTGTGAGATTATATAGATAGATTCTAGGAACTATGGGATCCTAACAAATTTCAAGTCGTGTAGAGACCAGAGATTGAGTTTTTTTTTTTTTGAGGGGCGTGTAGAGATGAGTTGGTTTCCAACTCATTAGATTTTTTTTTAGGCAAACTCTGAAGCTTTATTACGTCGTCACAATGTTTACATGGACAAAAGAGAGTCCGTCCGGCTGACCCAACCAAACATGTTGGCCAGCCGGAAGGGATAAAGCATGCTTCGCGAGCTTGTGAGCTTCGATATTCGAGCTCCTAAATTCGTGGCAAAAATTACACAAAAGGAAATTTGATCTATGATCTATTATTTCATGTATGATCGCACCATATGCTGTAGGATTGTTGTCTCGGATGTCCTCGACCATCACCTTCGAATCGGACGCCACTTGTATAGTTGAAACATTCAGGTCATCCGCAAGGGCCAACGCCTCCCTGATCGCCATGCACTCAAGAGTGGCCGGATCGGAAATGCCTGCAAAAACCACAGCCGATGCTCCCAAAAAAAGGCCAGCAGAGTCTCTTGATATTGCCGCTACAGAGCCGTGTCTACTACCCCTCCCCACTGCAGCATCTACATTCAGTTTTGTCAGCCCTGTTGGTGGGGGAATCCAGCTCGTCGGGCGAGGAATAGAGTTGCCATCCGCCTCGTTTTAACAGTTTTGATAGCTTCCAGTTCCCTTATGTAAGACTGAATAAACCCATGTACCTGAAAAGGACTTTGGTATATTTGCTCATGGATCGCCTTTCGGCGCGCTCCCCACAAGGCCCAGAGTGTGACCACGAGTGTTGTAAAACTCTCCTAGGATAGCGCCTCGTGCATGGCGGAGAGCCATCTCTTCGCGTCCCCTTCTTCATTCTTACTCAATGCATCGATGATATGCTTAGATGACAAAGCCCACGTACTCCGGGAAACCATGCAGTTTAGCAAAGCATGTCTCCAAGTGTCTTCCGCTCCGCAAAGGACGCACGCTGGCGTGTCCGCCATGTTCCGATGATGCAAGAGTGCCCCAGTTGGTGTGGTGTTCTTCACAAATCTCCATAGGAACACCTTAAGCATCGATGGTACGTTAAAACCCCGTAGCTTTGTCCAGATCTCACTATCAGCTTGTGAATGAGACATCCCCCTTGCTCATATAGCCATGCTTCTCTGCTTAGTTTCTTCTGGTGGATCATGTGGTAAGTAGTTCTGACAGAGAAAATACCCCGTCTGTCCTCACTCCATGCCCAGAAGTCCTGAATCTGTCTAGTGTAGAGAGGAATCTGCATGATAGTTTCTGCATCGATTGGAACAAAAGTAGCCCGAACTAGTTGCTCATTCCAAGAGCAAGTAGTGCTGTTGATGAGTTCAGACACTTTTTGAGGAGGATGCACTAGTAGAAAAAGGGGCAAATCTGAGACACATTAGTGCCTGTTTGATTTTGAGCCGGCACTAATGTGTCCATTAGTGCCGGTTCCAACGGCTAGCCGGCCGTTCTTATTAGTTCCGGTTCGTGGCGAACCTTTAGCACCGGTTCGTGCCACGAACCGGTACTAAAGAGAGTGGTGGCAGGGTGTTGTCAGTCTGGGCCCCTCCAGCACCTTTAGTACCGGTTCGTGGCACAAACCGGTACTAAAGGTCGACGTACATAAACCCTTCATCCACCCAAGCCACTCTGTTCTTTCCCTTTCCCCTCACTTCCTCTGTTATTCCCCTCTCTTCCTCGAGCTCCTCAATTTTGCCCAAAATTTGTCAAGATTTGAAGGCCCCCATCCATTCAAATGATCACAAAGGTTAGCAACTTTGTCCTTTCAACTCTCATTGCTAGATTAGCTCTTGCAATGCTTTGTATAGTGATTAATTTGGGAGGAACTATATTTGCTAGTATTTGATTTATATGCAATTTGAGGTCAAAAATAACACTTAGTTTGCATATGTCGGTGTGGTTTACTTAGTGCCTTCTAAATCTCCATCATAACCACCGTTGATCGCCTGCACCGTCCCGTCGCCGGCACCACCTTGTGGTGAGGCTCTTGTTCATGAATGTTTTACATTATCAAATTGATGTTTGTGTGATTTGGATATATAGTTACTCGTATAATTATCTTACTCGTACGTTGTTTGTTATACATAGTGTCATGGTTTTGATATCCGTCCCCGTCGGCCCTCATCCTTGTTATGATTCGGATGTGGTATATTCTCTTTTAAAACTAGTTGTTGCATTTCGTGTTTGTGACAAATTATGCCCATCAAGTTGACATAGATATTTTTATCTAGGAGGTATGTGAACCGGAAATTCCAACCGACCCTATTGTCGAGAGGTTAAATTTAGTTGAAAGAGAAAACGAGTATTTGAAAGAAAAATTGAAAAGAATTGAGGGGGAGAAGATGGAATTGGAGTTGCATGTTGCCGATGTCGTCGATGATCACAAGATCAAGATGGAGAAAATGAGGTTGAAGATTACAAAGATTAGAAAATATGCCATTGATAGTGTGGCTTGGTATCATTATGATGTTGGATCAATTGTTGTTGGATTTCGTAGTAATTTCAAAAATTTTCCTACGCGCACACAGGATCATGTGATGCATAGCAACGAGAGGAGAGTGTTGTCTACGTACCCAACGCAGACCGACTGCGGAAGCAATGACACGACGTAGAGGAAGTAGTCGTACGTCTTCACGATCCAACCGATCAAGCACCGAAACTACGGCACCTCCGAGTTCGAGCACACGTTCAGCTCGATGACGATCCCCGGACTCCGATCCAGCAAAGTGTCGGGGAAGAGTTTCGTCAGCACAACGGCGTGGTGACGATCTTGATGAACTACAGCAGCAGGGCTTCGCCTAAACTCCGCTACAGTATTATCGAGGAATATGGTGGCAGGGGGCACCGCACACGGCTAAGGAATCGATCACGTGGATCAACTTGTGTCAACTTGTGTGTTTAGAGGTGCCCCTGCCTCCGTATATAAAGGAGCCAAGGGGGGAGGAGGCGCCGGCCAGGAGGAGGTGGCGCAGGAGGAGTCCTACTCCTACCGGGAGTAGGACTCCCCCCCAATCCTATTCCAACTAGGATTCCCAAGGGGGAAAGAGGGAGAGGGGTGGCCGGCCACCTCTCCTAGTCCTACTAGGACTAGGGGAAGGGGGGAGGCGCGCAGCCCCCTTGGGCTGCCCCTTTCTCCTTTCCACTAAGGCCCATGATGGCCCATATGGCTCCCGGGGGGTTCCGGTAAAATCCCGATTTCACCCGGACGTAATTCTTCTGTGCAGCAATGAGGATAATCCTCAAGTTACGGACCCAGTCCGTGTAATTGCTACCATCATCTTTCAACTTTGCTTTCTCAAGGAACGCATTAAAATTTAACGGAACAACAGCACGAGCCATCTATCTACAATCAACATAAACAAGCAAGATACTATCAGGGACTAAGTTCATGATAAATTTTAAGTTCAATTAATCATATTATTAAAGAACTCCCACTTAGATAGACATCCCTCTAATCCTCTAAGTGATCACGTGATCCAAATCAACTAAACCATGTCCGATCATCACGTGAGATGGAGTAGTTTCATCGGTGAACATCATTATGTTGATCATATCTACTATATGATTCACGCTCGACCTTTCGGTCTCCGTGTTCCGAGGCCATATCTGCATATGCTAGGCTCGTCAAGTTTAACCTGAGTATTCTGCGTGCGCAACTGTTTTGCACCTGTTGTATTTGAACGTAGAGCCTATCACACCCGATCATCACGTGGTGTCTCAGCACGAAGAACTTTTGCAACGGTGCATACTCAGGGAGAACACTTCTTGATAATTTAGTGAGAGATCATCTTATAATGCTACCGTCAATCAAAGCAAGATAAGATGCATAAAAAGATAAACATCACATGCAATCAATATAAGTGATATGATATGGCCATCATTATCTTGTGCTTGTGATCTCCATCTCCGAAGCACCGTCATGATCACCATCGTCACCGGCGCGACACCTTGATCTCCATCGTAGCATCGTTGTCGTCTCGCCAATCTTATGCTTCCACGACTATCACTACCGTTTAGTAATAAAGTAAAGCATTACATCGCGATTGCATTGCATACAATAAAGCGACAACCATATGGCTCCTGCCAGTTGCCGATAACTTGGTTGCAAAACATGATCATCTCATACAATAAATTTCAGCATCATGCCTTGACCATATCACATCACAACATGCCCTGCAAAAACAAGTTAGACGTCCTCTACTTTGTTGTTGCATGTTTTACGTGGCTGCTACGGGCTTAAGTAAGAACCAATCTCACCTACGCATCAAAACCACAACGATAGTTTGTCAAATAGACTCCGTTTTAACCTTCGCAAGGACCGGGCGTAGCCATACTTGGTTCAACTAAAGTTGGAGAGGCAGTCGCCCGCAAGCCATCTCTGTGCAAAGCACGTCGAGGGAACCGGTCTCGCGTAAGCGTACGCGTAAGGTTGGTCCGGGTCGTCTCGTCCAACAATACCGCTGAACCAAAATATGACATGCTGGTAGGCAGTATGACTTGTATCGTCCACAACTCACTTGTGTTCTACTCGTGCATATAACATCAACATCATTAACCTAGGCTCGGATGCCACTGTTGGGTTTCGTAGTAATTTCAAAAAATTTCCTACGCGCACACAGGATCATGTGATGCATAGCAACGAGGGGAGAGTGTTGTCTACGTACCCAACGCAGACCGACTGCGGAAGCGATGACACGACGTAGAGGAAGTAGTCGTACGTCTTCACGATCCAACCGATCAAGCACCGAAAACTACGGCACCTCCGAGTTCGAGCACACGTTCAGCCCGATGACGATCCCCGGACTCCGATCCAGCAAAGTGTCGGGGAAGAGTTTCGTCAGCACGACGGCGTGGTGACGATCTTGATGAACTACAGCAGCAGGGCTTCGCCTAAACTCCGCTACAGTATTATCGAGGTATATGGTGGCAGGGGGCACCGCACACGGCTAAGGAATAGATCACGTGGATCAACTTGTCTATGGGATGCCCCCTGCCCCTGTATATAAAGGATGGAGGAGGAGGAGGCCGGCCAAGGCAAAGGTGCGGCCAGGATAGGGAGTCCTACTAGGACTCCAAGTCCTAGTAGGAGTCCACCAAGAGGGGAGGAAGGGAGAAGGAATAGGAGGAGAAGGAGAGGTGGCCGGCCCCCTTTTCCCTAGTCCAATTCGGACTAGAGGGGAGGGGGGGCGCAGCCTTTTTCTCCTCTTCCCACTAAAGCCCATCAAGGCCCAATACTCTTCCCCGTATTCCCGTAACCCCCCGGTACTCCGGAAAATACCCGAATCACTCGGAACCTTTCCGAACTCCGAATATAGTCGTCCAATATATCGATCTTTACGTCTCGACCATTTCGAGACTCCTCGTCATGTCCCCGATCTCATCCGGGACTCCGAACTCCTTCGGTACATCAAAACTCATAAACTCATAATATAACTGTCATCGTAACCTTAAGCGTGCGGACCCTACGGGTTCGAGAACAATGTAGACATGACCGAGACATGTCTCTGGTCAATAACCAATAGCGGGACCTGGATGCCCATATTGGCTCCTACATATTCTACGAAGATCTTTATCGGTCAGACCGCATAACAACATACGTTGTTCCCTTTGTCATCGGTATGTTACTTGCCCGAGATTCGATCGTCGGTATCCAATACCTAGTTCAACCTCGTTAACGGCAAGTCTCTTTACTCGTTCCGTAATACATCATCTCACAACTAACATATTAGTTGTAATGCTTGCAAGGCTTATGTGATGTGTATTACCGAGAGGGCCCAGAGATACCTCTCCGACAATCGGAGTGACAAATCCTAATCTCGAAATACGCCAACCCAACATCGACCATTGGAGACACCTGTAGTACTCCTTTATAATCACCCATTTACGTTGTGACGTTTGGTAGTACCCAAAGTGTTCCTCCGGTAAACGGGAGTTGCATAATCTCATAGTCGTAGGAACATGTATAAGTCATGAAGAAAGCAATAGCAACATACTAAACGATCAGGTGCTAAGCTAATGGAATGGGTCATGTCAATCAGATCATTCTACTAATGATGTGACCTCGTTAATCAAATAACAACTCATTGTTCATGGTTAGGAAACATAACCATCTTTGATTAACGAGCTAGTCAAGTAGAGGCATACTAGTGACACTCTGTTTGTCTATGTATTCACACATGTATTATGTTTCCGGAAAATACAATTCTAGCATGAATAATAAACATTTATCATGATTATAAGGAAATAAATAATAACTTTATTATTGCCTCTTGGGCATATTTCCTTCAGTCTCCCACTTGCACTAGAGTCAATAATCTAGATTACACTGTAATGAATCTAACACCCATGGAGCTTTGGTGCTGATCATGTTTTTCTCGTGGAAGAGTCTTAGTCAACGGGTCTGCAATATTCAGATCCGTATGTATCTTGCAAATCTCTATGTCTCCCACCTGGACTAGATCCCGGATGGAGTTGAAGCGTCTCTTGATGTGTTTGGTCCTTTTGTGAAATCTGGATTCCTTTGCCAAGGCAATTGCACCAGTATTGTCACAAAAGATTTTCATTGGACCCGATGCACTAGGTATGACACCTAGATCGGATATGAACTCCTTCATCCAGACTCCTTCATTTGCTGCTTCCGAAGCAGCTATGTATTCCGCTTCACATGTAGATCCCGCTACGACGCTTTGTTTAGAACTGCACCAACTGACAGCTCCACCGTTTAATGTAAACACGTATCCGGTTTGCGATTTAGAATCGTCCGGATCAGTGTCAAAGCTTGCATCCACGTAACCTTTTACGATGAGCTCTTTGTCACTTCCATATACGAGAAACATATCCTTAGTCCTTTTCAGGTATTTCAGGATGTTCTTGACCGCTGTCCAGTGATCCATTCCTGGATTACTTTGGTACCTCCCTGCTAAACTTATAGCAAGGCACACATCAGGTCTGGTACACAGCATTGCATACATGATAGAGCCTATGGCTGATGCATAGGGAACATCTTTCATATTCTCTCTATCTTCTGCAGTGGTCGGGCATTGAGTCTTACTCAATTTCACACCTTGTAACACAGGCAAGAACCCTTTCTTTGCTTGATCCATTTTGAATTTCTTCAAAATTTTGTCAAGGTATGTGCTTTGTGAAAGTCCAATTAAGCGTCTTGATCTGTCTCTATAGATCTTAATGCCTAATATGTAAGCAGCTTCACCGAGTTCTTTCATTGAAAAACTTTTATTCAAGTATCCCTTTATGCTATCCAGAAATTCTATATCATTTCCAATCAGTAATATGTCATCCACATATAATATCAGAAATGCTACAGAGCTCCCACTCACTTTCTTGTAAATACAGGCTTCTCCAAAAGTCTGTATAAAACCAAATGCTTTGATCACACTATCAAAACGTTTATTCCAACTCCGAGAGGCTTGCACCAGTCCATAAATGGATCGCTGGAGCTTGCACACTTTGTTAGCTCCCTTTGGATCGACAAAACCTTCTGGTTGCATCATATACAACTCTTCTTCCAGGAATCCATTCAGGAATGCAGTTTTGACATCCATTTGCCAAATTTCATAATCATAAAATGCGGCAATTGCTAACATGATTCGGACGGACTTAAGCATCGCTACGGGTGAGAAGGTCTCATCGTAGTCAATTCCTTGAACTTGCCGAAAACCATTTTGCGACAAGTCGAGCTTTGTAGACAGTAATATTACCATCAGCGTCAGTCTTCTTCTTAAAGATCCATTTATTCTCAATCGCTTGCCGATCATCGGGCAAGTCAACCAAAGTCCATACTTTGTTCTCATACATGGATCCCATCTCAGATTTCATGGCTTCTAGCCACTTTGCGGAATCTGGGCTCACCATCGCTTCTTCATAGTTCGTAGGTTCATCATGATCTAGTAGCATGACCTCCAGAACAGGATTACCGTACCACTCTGGTGCGGATCTTACTCTGGTTGATCTACGAAGTTCAGTAGTATCTTGATCTGAAGTTTCATGATCATTATCATTGGCTTCCTCACTAACTGGTGTAGGTGTCACTGAAACAGTTTTCTGTGATGAACTACTTTCCAGTAAGGGAGCAGGTACAGTTACCTCGTCAAGTTCTACTTTCCTCCCACTCACTTCTTTCGAGAGAAACTCCTTCTCTAGAAATGATCCATTCTTAGCAACAAATGTTTTGCCTTCGGATCTGTGATAGAAGGTGTACCCAACAGTTTCCTTTGGGTATCCTATGAATACACATTTCTCCGATTTGGGTTCGAGCTTATCAGGTTGAAGCTTTTTCATATAAGCATCGCAGCCCCAAACTTTAAGAAACGACAACTTTGGTTTCTTGCCAAACCATAGTTCATAAGGCGTCGTCTCAACGGATTTTGATGGTGCCCTATTTAACGTGAATGCGGCCGTCTCTAAAGCATATCCCCAAAATGATAGCGGTAAATCTGTAAGAGACATCATAGATCGCACCATATCTAGTAAAGTACGATTACGACGTTCGGACACACCATTACGCTGTGGTGTTCCGGGGGGCGTGAGTTGCGAAACTATTCCACAGTTTTTCAAATGTACACCAAACTCGTAACTCAAATATTCTCCTCCACGATCAGATCGTAGAAACTTTATTTTCTTGTTACGATGATTTTCAACTTCACTCTGAAATTCTTTGAACTTTTCAAATGTTTCAGACTTATGCTTCATTAAGTAGATATATCCATATCTGCTCAAATCATCTGTGAAGGTGAGAAAATAACGATATCCGCCACGAGCCTCAATATTCATCGGACCACATACATCGGTATGTATGATTTCCAATAAATCTGTTGCTCTCTCCATAGTACCGGAGAACGGTGTTTTAGTCATCTTGCCCATGAGGCACGGTTCGCAAGTACCAAGTGATTCATAATCAAGTGGTTCCAAAAGTCCATTAGTATGGAGTTTCTTCATGCGTTTTACACCGATATGACCTAAACGACAGTGCCACAAATAAGTTGCACTTTCATTATCAACTCTGTATCTTTTGGTTTCAACATTATGAATATGTGTATTACTACTATCGAGATTTAGTAAGAATAGACCACTCTTCAAGGGTGCATGACCATAAAAGATATTACTCATATAAATAGAACAACCATTATTCTCTGATTTAAATGAATAACCGTCTCGCATTAAACAAGATCCAGATATAATGTTCATGCTCAACGCTGGCACCAAATAACAATTATTTGGGTCTAATATTAATCCCGAAGGTAGATGTAGAGGTAGCGTGCCGACCGCGATCACATCGACTTTGGAACCGTTTCCCACGCGCATCGTCACCTCGTCCTTTGCCAGTGCCCGCTTATTCTGTAGTCCCTGTTTCGAGTTGCAAATATTAGCAACAGAACCAGTATCAAATACCCAGGTGCTACTGCGAGCATTGGTAAGGTACACATCAATAACATGTATATCACATATACCTTTGTTCACCTTGCCATCCTTCTTATCCGCCAAATACTTGGGGCAGTTCCGCTTCCAGTGACCAGTCTGCTTGCAGTAGAAGCACTCAGTTTCAGGCTTAGGTCTAGACTTGGGTTTCTTCTCTTGAGCAGCAACTTGCTTGCCGTTCTTTTTGAAGTTCCCCTTTTTCTTCCCTTTGCCCTTTTTCTTGAAACTAGTGGTCTTGTTAACCATCAACACTTGATGCTCCTTCTTGATTTCTACCTCCGCAGCTTTTAGCATTGCGAAGAGCTCGGGAATAGTCTTGTTCATCCCTTGCATATTATAGTTCATCACGAAGCTCTTGTAGCTTGGTGGCAGTGATTTGAGAATTCTGTCAATGACGCAATCATCTGGAAGATTAACTCCCAATTGAATCAAGTGATTATTATACCCAGACATTTTGAGTATATGCTCACTGACAGAACTGTTCTCTTCCATCTTGCAGCTATAGAACTTATTGGAGACTTCATATCTCTCAATCCGGGCATTTGCTTGAAATATTAACTTCAACTCCTGGAACATCTCATATGCTCCATGACGTTCAAAACGTCGTTGAAGTCCCGATTCTAAGCCGTAAAGCATGGCACACTGAACTATCGAGTAGTCATCAGCTTTGCTCTGCCAGACGTTCATAACATCTGGCGTTGCTCCAGCAGCAGGCCTGGCACCCAGCGGTGCTTCCAGGACGTAATTCTTCTGTGCAGCAATGAGGATAATCCTCAAGTTACGGACCCAGTCCGTGTAATTGCTACCATCATCTTTCAATTTTGCTTTCTCAAGGAACGCATTAAAATTCAACGGAACAACAGCACGAGCCATCTATCTACAATCAACATAAACAAGCAAGATACTATCAGGTACTAAGTTCATGATAAATTTAAGTTCAATTAATCATATTACTTAAGAACTCCCACTTAGATAGACATCCCTCTAATCTTCTAAGTGATTACGTGATCCAAATCAACTAAACCATGACCGATCATCACGTGAGATGGAGTAGTTTTCAATGGTGAACATCATTTATGTTGATCATATCTACTATATGATTCACGCTCGACCTTTCGGTCTCCGTGTTCCGAGGCCATATCTGCATATGCTAGGCTCGTCAAGTTTAACCTGAGTATTCTGCGTGTGCAAAAACTGGCTTGCACCCGTTGTAGATGGACGTAGAGCTTATCACACCCGATCATCACGTGGTGTCTGGGCACGACGAACTTTGGCAACGGTGCATACTCAGGGAGAACACTTCTTGATAATTTAGTGAGAGATCATCTTATAATGCTACCGTTAATCAAAGCAAGATAAGATGCATAAAAAGATAAACATCACATGCAATCAATATAAGTGATATGATATGGCCATCATCATCTTGTGCTTGTGATCTCCATCTCCGAAGCACCGTCATGATCACCATCGACACCGGCGCGACACCTTGATCTCCATCGTAGCATCGTTGTCGTCTCGCCAACCTTATGCTTCCACGACTATCACTACCGCTTAGTAATAAAGTAAAGCATTACATCGCGATTGCATTGCATACAATAAAGCGACAACCATATGGCTCCTGCCAGTTGCCGATAACTCGGTTACAAAACATGATCATCTCATACAATAAAATTCAGCATCATGCCTTGACCATATCACATCACAACATGCCCTGCAAAAACAAGTTAGACGTCCTCTACTTTGTTGTTGCATGTTTTACGTGGCTGCTACGGGCTTAAGTAAGAACCAATCTCACCTACGCATCAAAACCACAACGATAGTTTGTCAAATAGACTCCGTTTTAACCTTCGCAAGGACCGGGCGTAGCCATACTTGGTTCAACTAAAGTTGGAGAGGCAGTCGCCCGCAAGCCATCTCTGTGCAAAGCACGTCGAGGGAACCGGTCTCGCGTAAGCGTACGCGTAAGGTTGGTCCGGGTCGTCTCGTCCAACAATACCGCTGAACCAAAATATGACATGCTGGTAGGCAGTATGACTTGTATCGTCCACAACTCACTTGTGTTCTACTCGTGCATATAACATCAACATCATTAACCTAGGCTCTGATACCACTATTGGATTTCGTAGTAATTTCAAAAATTTTCCTACGCGCACACAGGATCATGTGATGCATAGCAACGAGAGGAGAGTGTTGTCTACGTACCCAACGCAGACCGACTGCGGAAGCAATGACACGACGTAGAGGAAGTAGTCGTACGTCTTCACGATCCAACCGATCAAGCACCGAAACTACGGCACCTCCGAGTTCGAGCACACGTTCAGCTCGATGACGATCCCCGGACTCCGATCCAGCAAAGTGTCGGGGAAGAGTTTCGTCAGCACAACGGCGTGGTGACGATCTTGATGAACTACAGCAGCAGGGCTTCGCCTAAACTCCGCTACAGTATTATCGAGGAATATGGTGGCAGGGGGCACCGCACACGGCTAAGGAATCGATCACGTGGATCAACTTGTGTCAACTTGTGTGTTTAGAGGTGCCCCTGCCTCCGTATATAAAGGAGCCAAGGGGGGAGGAGGCGCCGGCCAGGAGGAGGTGGCGCAGGAGGAGTCCTACTCCTACCGGGAGTAGGACTCCCCCCCAATCCTATTCCAACTAGGATTCCCAAGGGGGAAAGAGGGAGAGGGGTGGCCGGCCACCTCTCCTAGTCCTACTAGGACTAGGGGAAGGGGGGAGGCGCGCAGCCCCCTTGGGCTGCCCCTTTCTCCTTTCCACTAAGGCCCATGATGGCCCATATGGCTCCCGGGGGGTTCCGGTAAAATCCCGATTTCACCCGGACGTAATTCTTCTGTGCAGCAATGAGGATAATCCTCAAGTTACGGACCCAGTCCGTGTAATTGCTACCATCATCTTTCAACTTTGCTTTCTCAAGGAACGCATTAAAATTTAACGGAACAACAGCACGAGCCATCTATCTACAATCAACATAAACAAGCAAGATACTATCAGGGACTAAGTTCATGATAAATTTTAAGTTCAATTAATCATATTATTAAAGAACTCCCACTTAGATAGACATCCCTCTAATCCTCTAAGTGATCACGTGATCCAAATCAACTAAACCATGTCCGATCATCACGTGAGATGGAGTAGTTTCATCGGTGAACATCATTATGTTGATCATATCTACTATATGATTCACGCTCGACCTTTCGGTCTCCGTGTTCCGAGGCCATATCTGCATATGCTAGGCTCGTCAAGTTTAACCTGAGTATTCTGCGTGCGCAACTGTTTTGCACCTGTTGTATTTGAACGTAGAGCCTATCACACCCGATCATCACGTGGTGTCTCAGCACGAAGAACTTTTGCAACGGTGCATACTCAGGGAGAACACTTCTTGATAATTTAGTGAGAGATCATCTTATAATGCTACCGTCAATCAAAGCAAGATAAGATGCATAAAAAGATAAACATCACATGCAATCAATATAAGTGATATGATATGGCCATCATTATCTTGTGCTTGTGATCTCCATCTCCGAAGCACCGTCATGATCACCATCGTCACCGGCGCGACACCTTGATCTCCATCGTAGCATCGTTGTCGTCTCGCCAATCTTATGCTTCCACGACTATCACTACCGTTTAGTAATAAAGTAAAGCATTACATCGCGATTGCATTGCATACAATAAAGCGACAACCATATGGCTCCTGCCAGTTGCCGATAACTTGGTTGCAAAACATGATCATCTCATACAATAAATTTCAGCATCATGCCTTGACCATATCACATCACAACATGCCCTGCAAAAACAAGTTAGACGTCCTCTACTTTGTTGTTGCATGTTTTACGTGGCTGCTACGGGCTTAAGTAAGAACCAATCTCACCTACGCATCAAAACCACAACGATAGTTTGTCAAATAGACTCCGTTTTAACCTTCGCAAGGACCGGGCGTAGCCATACTTGGTTCAACTAAAGTTGGAGAGGCAGTCGCCCGCAAGCCATCTCTGTGCAAAGCACGTCGAGGGAACCGGTCTCGCGTAAGCGTACGCGTAAGGTTGGTCCGGGTCGTCTCGTCCAACAATACCGCTGAACCAAAATATGACATGCTGGTAGGCAGTATGACTTGTATCGTCCACAACTCACTTGTGTTCTACTCGTGCATATAACATCAACATCATTAACCTAGGCTCGGATGCCACTGTTGGGTTTCGTAGTAATTTCAAAAAATTTCCTACGCGCACACAGGATCATGTGATGCATAGCAACGAGGGGAGAGTGTTGTCTACGTACCCAACGCAGACCGACTGCGGAAGCGATGACACGACGTAGAGGAAGTAGTCGTACGTCTTCACGATCCAACCGATCAAGCACCGAAAACTACGGCACCTCCGAGTTCGAGCACACGTTCAGCCCGATGACGATCCCCGGACTCCGATCCAGCAAAGTGTCGGGGAAGAGTTTCGTCAGCACGACGGCGTGGTGACGATCTTGATGAACTACAGCAGCAGGGCTTCGCCTAAACTCCGCTACAGTATTATCGAGGTATATGGTGGCAGGGGGCACCGCACACGGCTAAGGAATAGATCACGTGGATCAACTTGTCTATGGGATGCCCCCTGCCCCTGTATATAAAGGATGGAGGAGGAGGAGGCCGGCCAAGGCAAAGGTGCGGCCAGGATAGGGAGTCCTACTAGGACTCCAAGTCCTAGTAGGAGTCCACCAAGAGGGGAGGAAGGGAGAAGGAATAGGAGGAGAAGGAGAGGTGGCCGGCCCCCTTTTCCCTAGTCCAATTCGGACTAGAGGGGAGGGGGGGCGCAGCCTTTTTCTCCTCTTCCCACTAAAGCCCATCAAGGCCCAATACTCTTCCCCGTATTCCCGTAACCCCCCGGTACTCCGGAAAATACCCGAATCACTCGGAACCTTTCCGAACTCCGAATATAGTCGTCCAATATATCGATCTTTACGTCTCGACCATTTCGAGACTCCTCGTCATGTCCCCGATCTCATCCGGGACTCCGAACTCCTTCGGTACATCAAAACTCATAAACTCATAATATAACTGTCATCGTAACCTTAAGCGTGCGGACCCTACGGGTTCGAGAACAATGTAGACATGACCGAGACATGTCTCTGGTCAATAACCAATAGCGGGACCTGGATGCCCATATTGGCTCCTACATATTCTACGAAGATCTTTATCGGTCAGACCGCATAACAACATACGTTGTTCCCTTTGTCATCGGTATGTTACTTGCCCGAGATTCGATCGTCGGTATCCAATACCTAGTTCAACCTCGTTAACGGCAAGTCTCTTTACTCGTTCCGTAATACATCATCTCACAACTAACATATTAGTTGTAATGCTTGCAAGGCTTATGTGATGTGTATTACCGAGAGGGCCCAGAGATACCTCTCCGACAATCGGAGTGACAAATCCTAATCTCGAAATACGCCAACCCAACATCGACCATTGGAGACACCTGTAGTACTCCTTTATAATCACCCATTTACGTTGTGACGTTTGGTAGTACCCAAAGTGTTCCTCCGGTAAACGGGAGTTGCATAATCTCATAGTCGTAGGAACATGTATAAGTCATGAAGAAAGCAATAGCAACATACTAAACGATCAGGTGCTAAGCTAATGGAATGGGTCATGTCAATCAGATCATTCTACTAATGATGTGACCTCGTTAATCAAATAACAACTCATTGTTCATGGTTAGGAAACATAACCATCTTTGATTAACGAGCTAGTCAAGTAGAGGCATACTAGTGACACTCTGTTTGTCTATGTATTCACACATGTATTATGTTTCCGGAAAATACAATTCTAGCATGAATAATAAACATTTATCATGATTATAAGGAAATAAATAATAACTTTATTATTGCCTCTAGGGCATATTTCCTTCAATTGTTACCTTAGTTGCGATCTTGATCGCATTTGTTGTTGCATTTAAATTCTTTAGCTAGAGAGTTATTTGTATGTTGCATTTAATTAAGTGCTGTATATGAACTTTATGTATGAACTTTATATATGAACTTGTATTAATTTGGACTATTCGGTGTTGTGTAATGAAGATGAGCCGACAATGAATGTATGATGACCGATGCTCTCCCGAGTTCATTAATGGCGTGCATACTTTTCTGCGGACCGCTGGGGCAAACAAGCGGGCGGATGGTTTTATGCCTTGTCCATGTGCTAGCTGTAAGAATGGTCATAGTTACTCTACGTCAAAAACCATTCACGTCCACCTATTTAAGTCTAGTTTCATGCCCCGCTATAATGTTTGGACCAAGCACGGAGAAATAGGGGTTATGATGGAAGACAATGAAGAAGAAGAGGACGACGACGGCTATCCTGGCCATGGGTTCCCTTAATACGATGATACAACAATGGGGGAAGAAGCTGAGTCGGCAATGCGGGAAGAAGCTGAAGAAGAGGCATCAGATGAGCCCGCTGATGATCTAGGTCGGGCCATTGCCGATGCAAAGAGAAACTGCGCAAGTGATCTGGAGAGGACGAAGTTGCAGCGCATGTTAGAGGATCACAAGAAATTGTTGTACCCGAATTGCGAAGCTGACAAAAAAAGTTGGGCGCCACACTTGAATTGCTGCAATGGAAGGCAGAGAATGGTGTATCTGACAAGGGATTTGAAAAGTTGCTGGTAATGATAAAGAATATGTTTCCAAAGGACAACGAATTGCCCGAGAGTATGTATGAAGCAAAGAAGGTTGTCTGCCCTCTAGGGTTAGAGGTGTAGAAGATACATGCATGCCCTAATGACTGCATCCTCTACCGCGGTGAGTACGAGGATTTGAACGCTTGCCCGGTATGCGGTGCATTGCGTTATAAGATCAGTCGCGATGACCCTGGTGATGTCAAGGGCGAGCGCCCCAGGAAGAAGATTCCTGCCAAGGTGATGTGGTATGCTCCTATAATACCACGGTTGAAACGTTTGTTCCAAAACAAAAAGCATGCGAAGGCGATGCGGTGGCACGCAGAAGACCGTAAGAAAGACGGAAAGTTGAGAGTACCCGCTGACGGTTCGCAGTGGAGAAAAATCGAGAGAAAGTATTGGGAGGAGTTTGCAGGTGACCCAAGGAACGTATGGTTTGGTCTAGGCGCAGATGGCATTAATCCTTTTGGGGAGCAGAGCAACCATAGCACGTGGCCTGTGACTCTATGTTTGTATAACCTTCCTCCTTGGTTGTGCATGAAGCGGAAGTTCATTATGATGCCGATGCTCATCCAAGGCCCTAAGCAACCCGGCAACGACATTGATGTGTACCTAAGGTCATTAGTTGAAGAACTATTACAACTGTGGAATGGAACAGGTGTACGTGCGTGGGATGAGCACGGACAGGAAGAATTTGACCTAAAGGCGTTGCTGTTCGTGACCATCAATGATTGGCCTGCTCTCAGTAACCTTTCAGGACAGACAAACAAGGGATACCGCGGATGCATGCACTGTTTGGATGATACCGACAGTATATATTTCGATAGTTGTAGGAAGAATGTGTACCTGGGACATCGTCGATTTCTTCCGACAAGGCATCCCGTAGAAAGAAAGACAAGCATTTCAAAGGTGAGGCGGATCACCGGACGAAGCCTCGCCACCGTACTGGTGCTGATGTACATGATATGGTCAAGGATTTGAAGGTAATCTTTGGAAAGGGTCCTGGCGGACAACCTGTTCCGAAGGATGCTGACGGACGCGCACCCATGTGGAAGAAGAAATCTATATTTTAGGACCTGCCATATTGGAAAGACCTAGAGGTCCGCTCCGCAATCGACGTGATGCACGCGACGAAGAATCTTTGCTGACCCTGCTTGGCTTTTTGGGCGTGTATGGGAAGACAAAAGATACACCAGAGGCACGGGGGGACCAGCAACGTATGCACGGAAAAGACATCATACATCAGGGTCAGGCCAGCTACGCTCTTACCAAAGAAGAGAAGGAAATCTTCTTCGAATGCCTGCTCAGCATGAAGGTACCGTCTGGCTTCTTGTCGAATATAAAGGGAATAATAAATATGGCGGAGAAAAAGTTTCAGAACCTAAAGTCTCATGACTGCCACGTGATTATGATGCAACTCCTTCCGGTTGCATTGAGGGGGCTTCTACCGGAAAACCTTCGATTAGCCATTGTGAAGCTATGTGCATTCCTCAATGCAATCTCACAGAAGGTAATCATTCCAGAAATCATACCAGGTTACAGAATGGTTTCGTGCAAGGTCTTGTCAGTTTCGAGTTGGTGTTCCCATCATCCTTCTTCAACATCATGACGCACGTCCTAGTTCACCTTTACAAAGAGATTGACGTTTTGGGTCCTGTATTTCTACACAATATGTTCCCCTTTGAGAGGTTCATGGGAGTCTTGAAGAAATATGTTCATAACCGTGCTAGGCCAGAAGGAAGCATTTCGAAGGGCCATGAAAATGAGGAGGTCATTGAGTTTTTTTTAACTTTATTCCTGACCTTAAGCCGATTGGTGTTCCTGAATTGCGGCATAAGGGCAGACTGGAAGGAAAAGGCACGCTAGGAGGGCATCAAATAATATGTATGGACGGGCATTCTCTCACTGAAGCATACTACACAGTTCTACAGAATTCCGCCTTGGTGGCTCCGTATATGGAGGAACACAAGAATTTTCTACACTCCAAACACCCGGAGAAGTCTGACGACTGGATTACACGCGAACAAACGAGGACTTTCGCCGGTTGGTTGCAGAAACGTGCCCTGAATGATGGCGATATTCAAAATGACCTGTACTCGCTGTCCCAGTTACCATCTTCGAATATAATGACTTTCAAAGGGTACCAGATAAATGGGAATACATTTTACACGATCGCCCAAGATAAGAAGAGCACCAACCAAAACAGTGGTGTCCGCTTTGATGCAACAACCAACACGGGAAAGGAAACATATTATGGTTACATAGAGGACATATGGGAACTTAACTATGGAGGTGATTTGAAGGTCCCTTTGTTTCGGTGCAAATGGGTCAATATGACACGAGGCGGGGTAATGGAAGACCCGCAGTACGGAATGACAACATTGAATCTCAACAATCTTGCGTATGCAGACGAACCATTCGTCCTAGCCAATGATGTGGCGCAGGTTTTTTATGTGAAAGACATGTCTACCAGGCCGAGAAAAAGAAAAGATAAGAAAGCGAATGGATCATACGACGAGCCAAAGCGCCATAGTTCTTTCAATAGAAAGAAACATCGTGGGAGTGGATGACAAGACAGACATGTTAGAAGATTATGAAAAGTTTGATGAAATTGCTCCATTCACAGTGAATATTGACCCGAGCATCCAGTTAAATGATGAAGATTTTTCATGGCTACGGCGCAAAGGGACACACGTGAAGAAAAAGTTTCACACCAAAGATCTGGGATGTGATCGGCTTCACTATCATCACTTTCTTGTGTGTTTCACACCCAGGAGGGAATGTCTCTAATAGCTAGGGTAGTTATGTGTTTTGGCATTTGAAACGCGAAGAAATTTTATGTGCAAACAAATTCTTTTCATGCATTTACTGATTTTCTCCAGCTAAATGACTTTGAAATTGAAAAGCATTTCAAATGAACTCAGAAAAGGTTGAAAGTTGGCATGGTATCATAATTTCAAACAAATAGCATGTGCAAAAAAGTAGAGAGGGTTACGGCAAAAACTGGATGCACTTCGTGTACAAAATGGACAATCTCTTTCGAAGTATCAGGGTTTCCGACGAAAAATCAACTGTTACAAAGGCATTTCATTTTTTAAATAACCTAAGCATTACCAAATTGAATATAATGATAAAACACACTAATATTAAGCATAAGAAAAAAGAATCACTGAAAAATATTTTTTCAAAGTTAAGTTATTCACAAACTAGTGATTCACACAAATTTCAAATAATTCAAAATTTAAACTATTCAAATTTGAAAACTACCGGCACTAACAGAAAGTTTATAATTTTTTGTACCTAAAGCAAAAATATTCACAAAGAAAATCTAAATACGGCAAAAAACAACTCAAAAATAAATAAAACAAAAATAAATAAAGCAAAAAAATTAAGAAAATAAAAAAGCCCGCCTACTAGGCCAAAGCGGCCAGCATACGACTAGGAACCCAACCTTTTGTTGGGCCAGGATGCAGGCCCGCAAAGGCCCAGTAGGCCCACAGGGCAGAAGAGAACCGGTAGGCCCAGTAGGCCTGATTAGGAGAGGAGCTCGAGAGAGCTACCGCACTAGAGCTTATAAACCAGTGCGGTAGCCCCTCGGCTAGCGTGGTGGGACTAAACTTGCGCACCGCCTGGAGCCATCGCTCCCCCTTTAGTACCGGGCGGTGGCTCCAACCGGTACTAAAGGGGGGGGCCTTTAGTACCGGTTGTGGCCACCACCCGGTACTAAAAGGGGGCGCTTCCCGCCGCTTGGCCTGGCCAAAACAGACCTTTAGTGCCGGTTGGTGGCTCCAACCGGTACTAAAGGTCCATCCTATATATACACCAGTTGAAAAAAATTCACTTTCCCTCTGTTTCCTCCCTCCGTCGCGCCGCCCTGCCCCGATCGCCGCCGTTCCCGTCGACGTCGCCGCCCCCGCCCCTCATCGCCGACCCCGACCGTCCCCGCCCCTCGTCGCCGCCCCCTCGACGTCGCCGCCCCGGCCGTCCTCGTCCCCATCGTCC
>NC_041393.1:49895632-49907012 GCF_002162155.2 Triticum dicoccoides
ACACACACACACTACACACACACACACACTACACACACACACACACACATTAGTTTGTTTGTTATAAATTTTTCTGTTTTTTAGTTATAGAAATGTTAGAAATTATTCTGTTTTTTAGTTATATAAATATTAGAAATGTTAGTTATATAGAAATGTTATAAAAAATTTCTGTTTTTTAGTTATAGAAATATTTATAAAAATGTTAGCAATTTTTCTGTTTTTTAGTAATATAAATAGTAATATAAATATTAGAAATGTTAGTTATATAGAAATGTTATAAATGTTTTCCGTTTTTTAGTTATAGAAATATTTATAGAAATGTTAGCAATTTCCTGTTTTTTAGTTATATAAATATTAGAATTGTTATAGAAATGTTAGTTATATAATCAGGAAATTTTAAAATTAGTTTTAGTTAGATGAATTAGATTAATGTCAAATTGTTAGAATTTGCATATATATATAGAATTTTAGCTATCACAATTCAATCATTTAAAAAATGTTACTTTTTGCGGGCATATAGTATTTGTTCTCGACGATATGCCCGGCCAGCATCCTCATCGTTGACCCGTTCGCGACGACGTCCTGCTTCAGAGGACCCATGTCCAGGACTGGGCTCCGCCGGGCTGGCACTAGGAGGTGCTACCTGGAGGGGCGCGCCGCTTGGTGAGGAACCCGACCTCGGGTCCCGTCGTCGACCCTGATCTTCTTTGGTGGCGTTCGCGTGGGCCACATTCGATGCAGAGGCAGCCGGCCCCGCCGGAGGTGGTGCGTCGCCGTGTCAGGGAGGAAGATGAGCACGTCCATTGCTACATGGCTGCTATGGACGACGTCAGGTTCTCCACTACTTGGCGGGTTCTTTGGGCAGATGACCGGAGATATGATCCTGTGATGGTTCCTTCTCTTTGGGTGTGCACCGCCCGCGCCCCAGGAACCGCGAGTGGCGCCCTAGATTCTTCTGTAGTACTCGATCTTTATTAGGTACCTAGCCAGTGATGTATTCGATATATAATATTCGAGATGATGTATTCGAGATTATATATATTAAGACGATGATGTATTCGTGACGATGTATTCGAGATTCAGTTTTTCCTTATTGATTAATTGCATCCATGCATTGTAATTTGAATACTAAATTGTTTTATATTTCTTCTGTATTAGTAAAGTAAAAGCTACGGCGGACAATACCGGCAGAGAGAGAGAAGAGGAATTGTTCGACATCATACGCAACCCTCACAGGCTAGATGATCTAAATGAAGCAGATGACGGCTCCCAATATCTGAACAATACCGGAGAGGGTGATGAAAAGATATTCGATCTCGACAACCGAGCTGATGAAGTCATGAACTATGATTATGATTATGATGACACAGACAATGTTTGTGATGACACAGACAATGCTGATCTTCAAATAACAAAGACTACCGGCGAGGTATATTTATATAAGCATGCATCATGGTGATCATCACATGTTTTTTTTATTGAAGATATATTAACGAATCGATCTTTCTTCTTTTAGCCCTCCGGATCGACCAAATCTGCTTCTACAGACAGCAAGACAAAGCGAGGCCCGAGCAGATTGTTGAAGAATGGTGTAAAGTACCACATCAAATCCACCAAACTTAGTGGCGAACCCCTCACGCCTAAGAATGTTGCGGACAAGTGGACTTGTCAGTGAGGAGTTCTTGTGAAGTACAAACTCCCGATCTCCATTCAAGAATGGAAAGAGCCAAAGACTAAATGTCCAGGTGTTACTTGGGTCGACGACAGAGCCAAAAAAGACCTTTTGAAATCTCTGATGGAACATTTCACCCGACAAGATCATTTCACAGAAGCAGGTGTGGAGAAAGTCAAGGCCGCTGCTCTTAAGAAGATGGCAATTGCATTCAACACCCACAAGAAAACTGTATGGGCCAACTACCTCGCTAATGAAAGGAAGACTCCAGATTTCACTAGAACACTGGAGAAGCAAAGAGAACACTGGGACGATTTCGTGACCTTCAAGGATTCAGAATTATCTAAGGAACGGTCGATGAAAAACAAGGCAAATGCCGCAAGAAAGACGTAGTTCCATAGGCTGGGTCCAGGTGGCTACGCGGTGGGATTGCCTAAGTGGGATAAGTATGAGCAAGAGATGGAGGATGCAGGGGTCACTCCGGTTACTAGGAACTGGCCCCCCAGGTGCAGAACTTGGTTCTATGCGCATGGGGGGGCATTGGACCCGAAGACAGGCGAAGTTTCACGGAAGGCAAATCTAAAAGGAGCCAAACAAAAGATAATTGACACAATAGAAGAAGCTCGAAGGGGGGTGTTCACGCCCAACATAGAGAACGACAAGTGAGGGAGTCCCGGATTAGGGGGTGTCCGGATAGCCGAACTATCGCCGTTGGTCGGACTCCTGGACTATGAAGATACAAGATTGAAGACTTCGTCCCGTGTCCGGATGGGACTTTCCTTGGCATGGAAGGCAAGCTTGGCGATACGGATATGTAGATCTCCTACCATTGTAAACGACTCTGTGTAACCCTAACCCTCTTCGGTGCCTATATAAACCGGAGGGTTTTAGTCCATAGGACGAACAACAATCATACCATAGACTAGCTTCTAGGGTTTAGACTCTCTGGTCTCGTGGTAGATCTACTCTTGTACTACCCATATCATCAATATTAATCAAGCAGGAGTAAGGTTTTACCTCCATCGAGAGGGCCCGAACCTGGGTAAAAACATCGTGTCCCTTGTCTCCTGTTACCATCCGCCTAGACGCACAGCTCGGGACCCCCTACCCGAGATCCGCCGGTTTTGACACCGACATTGGTGCTTTCATTGAGAGTTCCTCTGTGTCGTTGCCATCAAGAAGTATGCCTCATCCCGTCTTTAAAGACGGCACTGTTGCTAAAGGAGCTTTGGCTATCGGGCAAACTCTCCGTCTAGGCGGTTTCCTTATGACCGCCTGTTCGGCCGCCGCGCCGACGATGACTTCTCGGGTCATCAAAAGCAATCTTCACGTTGACTCGGAACTCGCCGAGCAGTTAGATCCGATGGAGCTCTCTTCCTTAAACAAGCTCTTGGATCGCATCGCCGCCCTGGGAGTCGCTACAGACTACGATCAGATTGGGCCTAAACCCGATCTGAGAGAGATCAACTCTCCCCATGTTACCCACCACGTCGCCGTGGTTGAGGAACGATACGGTGACCCTTCCTCTATTTTAAGGACTAGCTATGTCCGGATTCCCGATCCCTCCATGCCTGATTCCCGCGGAGGGAAGGACGTCACTCAAGCCCTGAACCTAAAGTCAGGTAGCGGGCTAGATTCATTGGGCAACATCCAAGAACCCAAGCTTCCAAGTTTGGAAACTTCTTGGCCCCTGAGTCTTAGATTGGACGGGGTTCCGAATTTAATTCCACCCGCCCACCCAAACATAAGCGATCTATCCCAAATCCGGCAAGAGCCCGCAGAAACAGCCCGAGCACCAAGACACGGCTATTACCTTTAATACCAGGGACGAACCTAAATTCCAAACAGCCCGAGCACCAGCCGCATTGGTCCTCAGTCCAATAGTGGACGGCTTTCGCCTTACCAAGGTACTCATGGACGATGGCAGCGGATTGAACCTCATTTACGAGGAAACCCTCTGAAAAATGGAAATAGACTGGAGCCGCATTGAGCAAAGCAGCACAACCTTTAGAGGAATAATCCCCAGTCGGGAAGCATGCTGTACAGGAAAAATCACACTGGATGTGGTGTTCGGCACGCCGGATAATTACAGGTCCGAGGAGGTCACGTTCCAAGTGGCCCTGTTCAGCAGCGGATATCACGCTCTATTAGGGCGAGAGGCATTCACAATTTTTCAAGTTATACCCCATTACGGGTACATGAAGCTCAAAATGCCCGGGCCCAACGGAATCATCACTCTTGCTAGTGACCCGGACATAGCAGTCCGCGCCGAAAATAAGACAGCCGCATTGGCCCTTGAGGCACTATCCGAAGCCCTAGCGGCCGAGGAACTCACTGTGCTGCACTCCACGGTGAATAGGGACGATGTGATACTCGATAAGAGATCCAAGTCAACCTCCTTTAAACCAGCGAACGAAATAGTCAAATTCCAAGTCCATCCAACGGACCCTACAAAAACTGCCTCCATCGGGGCACAATTAAATCCTTATGTAGACGCCGCACTACGAGAATTCCTACGCGAAAATTGGGACATTTTTGCCTGGCACCCTTCAGACATGCCAGGAATCCCACGCCGGCTGGCCGAGCACAGCCTAAACATCCTAAAAGGATTCAAGCCAGTCAAACAGGCTCTTCGGTGTTTCTCCGAACCCAAGAGACAGGCCATGGGAGAGGGGCTAGCCAAATTATTGGAGGCCAGATTCATCAGAGATATAAAACATCCGGACTGGCTAGCAAACCTGGTGATGGTACCAAAGAAGGACAAATCCTGGCGCCTATGCGTCGATTTTAAGGACCTCAACAAGGCTTGCCCGAAGGATCCCTTTGAAGGAAATATGCCCTAGAGGCAATAATAAAGTCATTATTTATTTCCTTATTTCATGATAAATGTTTATTATTCATGCTAGAATTGTATTAACCGGAAACATGATACATGTGTGAATACATAGACAAACATATAGTCACTAGTATGCCTCTACTTGACTAGCTCATTAATCAAAGATGGTTATGTTTCCTAACCATAGACATGTGTTGTCATTTGATTAATGGGATCACATCATTAGGAGAATGATGTGATTGACATGACCCATTCCGTTAGCCTAGCACTTGATCGTTTAGTATGTTGCTATTGCTTTCTTCATGACTTATACATGTTCCTGTAACTATGAGATTATGCAACTCCCATTTACCGGAGGAACACTTTGGGTGCTACCAAACGTCACAACGTAACTGGGTGATTATAAAGGAGTACTACAGGTGTCTCCGAAGGTACATGTTGGGTTGGCGTATTTCGAGATTAGGTTTTGTCACTCCGATTGTCGGAGAGGTATCTCTGGGCCCTCTCGGTAATGCACATCACTATAAGCCTTGCAAGCAATGTAGCTAATGAGTTAGTTACGGAATGATGCATTACATAACGAGTAAAGAGACTTGCCGGTAACGAGATTGAACTAGGTATTGGATACCGACGATCAAATCTCGGGCAAGTAACATACCGATGACAAAGGGAACAAAGTATGTTGTTATGCGGTTTGACCGATAAAGATCTTCGTAGAATATGTAGGAGCCAATATGGGCATCCAGGTTCCGCTATTGGTTATTGACCAAGAATAGTTCTAGGTCATGTCTATATAGTTCTCGAACCCGTAGGGTCCGCACGGTTAAGGTTTCGATGACAGTTATATTATGAGTTTATGAGTTTTGATGTACCGAAGGAGTTCAGTGTCCCGGATGAGATCGGGGACATGATGAGGAGTCTCGAAATGGTCGAGACGTAAAGATCGATATATTGAACGACTATATTCGGAGTTCGGAAAGGTTCCGAGTGATTCGGGTATTTTTTGGAGTACCAGAGAGTTACGGGAATTCGCCGGGGAGTATATGGGCCTTATTGGGCCATATGGGGATTGAGGAGAGAGGCCGAAAGGAAGGAGGCGCGCAGCCCCCCTCTGGTCCGAATTGGAGAAGGGGTGCAGCCCCTCTTTCCTTCCTCCTCTCCCCCTCTTTCCCCCTTCTCCTACTCCAACAAGGAAGGAGGGAGTCCTACTCCCGGTGGGAGTAGGACTCCCCTTGGCGCGCCTCTCCCTGGCCGGCCGCCTCCTCCCCTTGCTCCTTTATATACGGGGGCAGGGGGGCACCCAATGGAACACAAGTTGATCTACGGATCGTTCCTTAGCCGTGTGCGGTGCCCCCTTCCATCATATTCCACCTCGGTCATATCGTCGCGGAGTTTAGGCGAAGCCCTGTGCCGGTAGAGCATCATCATCGTCACCACGCTGTCGTGCTGACGGAACTCATCCCCGAAGCTTTGCTGGATCGGAGCCCGGGGATCGTCATCGAGCTGAACGTGTGCTGAACTCGGAGGTGTCGTACGTTCGGTACTTGGATCGGTCAGATCGTGAAGACGTACGACTACATCAACCGCGTTGTCATAACGCTTCCGCTTACGGTCTACGAGGGTACGTGGACAACACTCTCCCCTCTCGTTGCTATGCCATCACCATGATCTTGCGTGTACGTAGGAAATTTTTTGAAATTACTACGTTCCCCAACAGTGGTATCAGAGCCTAGGTTTTATGCGTTGATGTTATATGCACGAGTAGAACACAAGTGAGTTGTGGGCGATACAAGTCATACTGCTTACCAGCATGTCATACTTTGGTTCGGCGGTATTGTGAGATGAAGCGGCCCGGACCGACATTACGCGTACGCTTACGCGCGACTGGTTTCACCGTTACGAGCACTCGTGCTTAAAGGTGGCTGGCGGGTGTCTGTCTCTCTCACTTTAGCTGAATCGAGTGTGGCTACGCCCGGTCCTTGCGAAGGTTAAAACAGCACTAACTTGATGAACTATCGTTGTGGTTTTGATGCGTAGGTAAGAACGGTTCTTGCTAAGCCCGTAGCAGCCACGTAAAATTTGCAACAATAAAGTAGAGGACGTCTAACTTGTTTTTGCAGGGCATGTTGTGATGTGATATGGTCAAGACGTGATGCTATATTTTATTGTATGAGATGATCATGTTTTGTAACCGAAGTTATCGGCAACTGGCAGGAGCCATATGGTTGTCGCTTTATTGTATGAAATGCAAACGCCCTGTAATTGCTTTACTTTATCACTAAGCGGTAGCGATAGTCGTAGAAGCAATAGATGGTGTAACGACAACGATGCTACGATGGAGATCAAGGTGTCGCGCCGGTGACGATGGTGATCACGACGGTGCTTCGAAGATGGAGATCACAAGCACAAGATGATGATGGCCATATCATATCACTTATATTGATTGCATGTGATGTTTATCCTTTATGCATCTTATCTTGTTTTGATTGACGGTAGCATTTTAAGATGATCTCTCACTTAATAATCAAGAAGTGTTCTCCCTGAGTATGCACCATTGCGAAAGTTCTTCGTGCTGAGACACCACGTGATGATCGGGTGTGATAGGCTCTACGTTCAAATACAACGGGTGCAAAACAGTTGCACACGCGGAATACTCAGGTCATACTTGACGAGCCTAGCATATACAGATATGGCCTCGAAACACGGAGACCAAAAGGTCGAACGTGAATCATATAGTAGATATGATCAACATAGTGATGTTCACCATTGAAACTACTCCATCTCACGTGATGATCGGACATGGTTTAGTTGATTTGGATCACGTGATCACTTAGATGACTAGAGAGATGTCTGTCTAAGTGGGAGTTCTTAAGTAATATGATTAATTGAACTTTAGTTTATCATGAACTTAGTCCTGGTAGTATTTTGCAAATTATGTTGTAGATCAATAGCTCGCGTTGTTGCTTTCATATGTTTATTTTTATATGTGTTCCTAGAGAAAACTATGTTGAAAGATGTTAGTAGCAATGATGCGGATTGGATCCGTGATATGAGGTTTATCCTCATTGCTGCACAGAAGAATTATGTTCTTGATGCACCGCTAGGTGACAGACCTATTGCAGGAGCAGATGCAGACGTTATGAACGTTTGGCTAGCTTAATATGATGACTACTTGATAGTTTAGTGCACCATGCTTAACGGCTTAGAATCGGGACTTCAAAGACGTTTTGAACGTCATGGACCATATGACATGTTCCAGGAGTTGAAGTTAATATTTCAAGCAAATACCCGAGTTGAGAGATATGAAGTCTCCAACAAGTTCTGTAGCTAAAAGATGGAGGAGAAACGCTCAACTAGTGAGCATGTGCTCAGATTGTTTGGGTACTACAATCGCTTGAATCAAGTGGGAGTTAATCTTCCAGATAAGATAGTGATTGACAGAATTCTCTAGTCACCATCACCAAGTTAGTAGAACTTCGTGATGAACTATAGTATGCAAGGGATGACGAAAATGATTCCCAAGCTCTTCGTGATGCTGAAATCGATGAAGGTAGAAATCAAGAAAAGCATCAGTATTGATGGTTGACAAGACCACTAGTTTCAAGAAAAGGGCAAAGGGAAGAAGTGGAACTTCAAGAAGAACGGCAAGTAAGTTGCTGCTCAAGTGAAGAAGCCCAAGTCTGGTCCTAAGCCCGAGACTAAGTGCTTCTACTGCAAAGGGACTAGTCACTGGAAGTGGAACTGCCCCAAGTATTTGGCGGATAAGAAGGATGGCAAAAGTGAACAAAGGTATATTGGATATACATGTTATTGATGTGTACTTTACTAGTGTTTATAGCAACCCCTCGGCATTTTGATACTGGTTTAGTTGCTAAGAGTAGTAACTCGAAACGGGAGTTGCAGAATAAACAGAAAATAGTAAAAAGGCGAGGTGACGATGTGTGTTGGAAGTAGTTCCAAGATTGATATGATCATCATCGCACACTCCCTATACTTTCGGGATTAGTGTTGAAACTAAATAAGTGTTATTTGGTGTTTGCGTTGAGCATGAATATGATTTGATCGTGTTTATTGCAATACGGTTATTCATTTAAGTAAGAGAATAAATTGTTGTTCTATTTACATGAATAAAACCTTATATGGTTACACACCCAATGAAAATGGTTCGTTGGATCTCGATCGTAGTGATACACATATTCATAATATTGAAAACCAAAAGATGCAAAGTTAATAATGATAGTGCAACTTATTTGTGGCACTGCAGTTTAGGTCATATTGGTGTAAAGCGCATGAAGAAACTCCATGCTGATGGGATTTTGGAATCACTTGATTATGAATCACTTGATGCTTGCGAACCATGCCTTATGGGCAAGATGACTAAAGACTCCGTTCTCCGGAACAATAGAGCGAGCAACTGACTTATTGGAAATAATACATACTGATGTATGCGATCCGATGAGTGTTGAGGCTCGCGGCAAGTATCATGATTTTATGACCTTCACAGATGATATGAGAAGATATGGGTATATCTACTTAATGAAACATAAGTCTGAAACGTTTGAAAAGTTCAAAGAATTTCAGAGTGAAGTTGAAAATCATCGTAACAAGAAAATAAAATTTCTACGATCTGATCGTGGAGGAGAATATTTGAGTTACAAGTTTGGTCTACATTTGAAACAATGCGGAATAGTTTCGCAACTCACGCCACCCGGAACACCACAGCATAATGGTGTGTACGAACGTCATAACCGTACTTTATTGGATATTGTACAATCTATGATGTTTCTTACCGATTTACCACTATCATTTTGGGGTCATGCATTAAAGACAGTTGCATTCACTTTAAATAGGGCACCATCAAAATCCATTGAGACGACGCCTTATGAACTGTGGTTTGGCAAGAAACCAAAGTTGTCGTTTCTTAAAAGTTTGGGGCTGCGATGCTTATGTGAAAAAGTTTTCACCTGATAAGCTCGAACCCAAATCGGAGAAGTGCGTCTTCATAGAATACCCAAAGGTAACTATTGGGTACACCTTCTATCACAGATCCGGAAGCAAGATTCGTTGCTAAGATGGATCCTTTCTAGAGAAGGAGTTTCTCTCGAAAGAAGTGAGTGGGAGGAAAGTAGAACTTGATAAGGTAATTGTACCTTCTCCCTTATTGGAAAGTAGTTCATCACAGAAATCTGTTCCTGTGACTACAACACCAATTAGTGAGGAAGCTAATGATGATGTGTAACTTCAGATCAAGTTACTACAGAACCTCGTAGGTCTTCTAGAGTAAGATCCACACCAGGTGGTACGGTAATCCTGTTCTGAAAGTTATGTTACTAGACCATGATGAACCTACGAACTATGAAGAAGCGATGGTGAGCCCAGATTCCGCAAAATGGCTTGAGGCCATGAGACCTGAGATAAGATCCATGTATGAAAACAAAGTATGGACTTTGATTGACTTGCCAAATGATCGGCGAGACATTGAGATTAAATGGATCTTCAAGAGGAAGACGGACGCTGATAGTGTTACTATCTACAAAGCTAGAATTGTCGCAAAAGGTTTTCGACAAGTTCAAGGTGTTGACTACGATGAGAGTTTTTCACTCATATCTATGCTTAAGTCTATCTGAATCATGTTAGCAATTGCTGCATTTTATGAAATCTCGCAAATGGATAAACAAAACTGCATTCCTTAATGGTTTTCTTAAAGAAGAGTTGTATATGATGCAACCAGAAGGTTTTGTCAATCCTAAAGGTGCTAACAAATTGTGCAAGCTCCAGCGATCCATCTATGGACTGGTGCAAGCATCTCGGAGTTGGAATATATGCTTTGATGAGTTGATCAAAGCATATGGTTTTATATAGACTTTTGAAGAAGCCTGTATTTACAAGAAAGTGAGTGGGAGCTCTGTAGCATTTCTAATATTATATGTGGATGACATATTGTTAATTGGAGATGATATGGAAATTCTGGATAGCATGAAAGGATACTTGAATAAGAGTTTTTCAAAGCAAGACCTCGGTGAAGCTGCTTACACATTGAGCATCAAGATCTATATAGATAGATCAAGACGCTTGATAAGATTTTTCAATGAGTACATACCTTAATAAATTTTGAAATAGTTCAAAATGGAACAGTCAAAGAAAGGGGTTCTTGCCTGTGTTACAAGGTGTGAAGTTGAGTAAGACTCAAGACCCGACCATTGAAGAAAATAGAAAGAGAATGAAAAGTCATTCCCTATGCCTCAGTCATAGGTTCTATAAAGTATGCTATGTTGTGAACAGACCTATTGTATACCTTGCTCTGTGTTTGGCAAAGGAATACAATTTTGATCTAATAAGTAGATCACTGGACATGGGTCAAGAATATCCTTAGTGAGGACTAAGGAGATGTTTCTCGATTATGGAGGTGATAAAAGAGCCCGTCGTAAAAGTTACAATGATGCAAGCTTTTACACCAATCCAGATGACTCTAAGTCTCAATCTGGATACATATTAAAAGTGGGAGCAATTAGCTAGAGTAGCTCCGTGCAGAGCATTGTGGACATAGAATATTTGCGAAATACATACGGCTCTGAATATGACAGACCCGTTGACTAAGCTTCTCTCACGAGCAAAACATGATCATACCTTAGTACTCTTTTGGGTGTTAATCACATAGCGATGTGAACTAGATTATTGACTCTAGTAAACCCTTTGGGTGTTGATCACATGATGATGTGAACTATGGGTATTAATCACATGCAGATGTGAATATTGGTGTTAAATCACATAGCGATGTGAACTAGATTATTGACTCTAGTGCAAGTGGGAGACTGAAGGAAATATGCCCTAGAGGCAATAATAAAGTTATTATTTATTTCCTTATTTCATGA